>NW_005188601.1:2181-3730 GCF_000239375.1 Pundamilia nyererei
GTTTTTACCCTTTAATTCATCCATTCTTCCATCATTCTGACTCAGGAAAACATTTGCAAGCTTTTAATGGGAATAAGTCGATTAAATAAAAAGGCTTTTTCTAAATGTGTTTCACCCATTTCTCCAAAAATTAAGAAAATGCATGTAAAGTTGATTTATTATATTTACCCGTTTTAGCATTTCTTGAAACAAGACTCAAAGTTTAGGTGGACCTGTGTTACTTTTGTGATTGAGCTTGTGAAACATTACAACTCTTGTTTTTTTCTTGAACTGATTCAACCAAATTTTGGTTAGACATACACAGCTGTGTAACGCTCAAGTTTGACAGCATCCCTCATTTTGATATCTTTGTCCACATGATACAATGAACAATACAAAAACATCACATTGTCTATTTGATTAATAATTTCAGTGTTAAACGTTTACCCTGGTGTGTTCTCCCTTTGCTTGTGACTTCACGATATTTGAAAACATAACAGATAGAAAAATTATTTAACCATCAACCCATCTCAGAGGAAGTTTGTTCCAGTCTGAGCGTCTGTCCAGTGTGAGGCCTGTGATTGGTTGACTGTTAGGAAGCAACAGTGACTTCCTGTTTTGTCCCTCAGCTGCTGACTCAGCTCAGTTCACCCATCCTCACACTGCTCTGTGGTGCTGAAGCGCCAACATCCTGCCTGGAGGGAAGGTACCCCACAGCAGGGGAAGAAATAATGAAGAGAGTGCACCTGATGTGGTAACTAGGACATCAAGCTTTAGTATGCTTCTTAGCCCTTAGACTATGTTACTGTTTATCATCCTTACTTGGTATATTTTCAGTTAAACCTCAGGTAGTTTAAGTATTTATGAACTAAACAGTCTCAATTTTGCTTGATTACGTTGTGAGATTTAATTTCAGTCTTTGTGATTTAGAGAGCAGTAAATGTCACTGTTGAATGAGTCCTTAGACTTCACTCCTTTTTTATGAAATTTGCCTAAAAGGATGTGATTTTCTGATTTCTTCTCATGTTTGATGCTCTTATTAGACACTACACTGTCTCCAGGTTTGAAGGTTCCTGCTGGTGGACCAGCTCTGATGTGCTTAAATAATCTGAAGTTTGTACAGTCAGATTATCTTTGTAGGTTTTATGAGCCTTTGATCAAATAACAGTCTGCATGTCTCTGACCAAGAAGGAGACAAACTCTCTGCTGTAGTCACAGAACAACATGTAAACAACAGAACTTGGTGACAGGAAACATGGAAACATCTTCCTTCACTGAGGTCACAGCAGAGTCTTTAACTTTCCCATCACACCACTGGTGGAGTCTCATCCCAGCCGGATGTTTGGTACCACGAGTAAAGAGCCAACATCTCCAGCGTGACCTCTGTTTAAGGCTTTTATGCTGAAACATTTTTTTAAGGGTAAACGCACCCGTGCCATGAAGATAAAGACACAAAAACATGTGACCTGGAGTTGTTGAGCTTTGCTTTAGTCTGTGGTTAACCACAATAATCCTAAAGCCAGCTTAATGCGTTTTAAAACTGAGGAACAAAAAAGGAGAAGAAGATTAA
>NW_005188601.1:4574-6890 GCF_000239375.1 Pundamilia nyererei
AACGGTACTGTTACCTCCCATTATTAGTATTAACATTAATGATGATTTTACTGTATTTTACATGAGGCAAATGATCTTACTGTCATTTTTATAAAATGTTGATTGTGATACGTAGAATTTATAATCTGTTATATATTTAAAACTATAAACTATTGTTACACAAATTATTTCAAGTAAAATGGAAACAATGGGGATGATTGATTTCATTAATATAGTTCATGGCGTGTTGCTTAATGGCTTATTATGTGTTTTCATTAAGAAGTTATGAGGGTTAAAAAATTTGTTTAATGCTCTAAATCTGGAGAGAAATCAGAGTGTGTCCGGTGAAGGACTGGACCAGTACATGTGAAGCGATGTACCAGGAGCACCTCTACACCTTCTACAGGTTGGGTCCACCTCTGCATATATGCACACCAACTTAGCCCCGGACCAGTGCTCCCCACGATCTTAAATTGAATAAGCATGTTTTGAACACACACTGATATATTGTAGACTTGGCCAAGGTTAGAATGACACAGTTGATCTCTGATATGAATGTTAAGGTCTTTTTCTAATTTAGTCTTAATGAAAGCTACTGGAGAACATTGTAAATTGTAAATGAAATAGTAAAGAACTGATGTTCGTTTGAGAATTAAAAAATCATCTACAGGATCGTCTGTTTTGAGGGAATCGCACTGTCACTGTCTGCACATAGTGTGTGACCTGTAAAAAGCAAAAACACTGAAGAGCAGCAGTGCCAACACTTGCAAATTGTCCATCTACACATAAGTCTGCAAAGGATTTTAGACCCTTTCTGTGCCAGATGTGAAACACCGTCACTGAAGGAAAAAACAATTCATTTGCTCCAATTGGGCTTTGAAGTGAAAAAGCCTGGCGGCCAATGCTCTTCCTAAACTGGGACCAAATTCTAAGAGGTTGATGGACTACTCTATTATTACTAGGCAAGAGAAAGTGATAAAGAAACCATGGTGACCCAAACTGGTGATGACAGTTCAAGATTGTAGTGTCACCAATATAATGCATCATAAAACAGAGTAATATCCCATTCCTGATATTTGTGGCCCAATGGTAGTACTGGAAATTGGAAAGGGCTGAGCCTCCCACCGGCTTGGGTCTTTGGAGAAGAGCTTTCCTCAGTTTTAGATGTTTACCATTCCAAATAAATAATTGATTAAGAAAACCAGAGATTTAAAAAGGGTTTGAGAATTAGGACTGGAAGGCATTCAAATACATGTAGAAATGTTGGTACTAGCATCATTTTTACACTGTGTCAAATCCCCAACTCTTTGACCTTCAGGCTGAAGGAAGAACAACACTCGGTGTTTCATGCTGAATCAACAATCTCTTTAATCCATACACTTCTCATTATTCCATACAAACCCTTCAAGCATTACAAACGTCTGGACGGGAGATATGCACAGGAGGGTATCTGGCAAACTCTCGAAGTGTCCACGTGACCATTTCTCACATTCTTATAGCTTCGCCCCCCCTCCAAACTAAGCATTCGCATTCTTTCTCTCTCTCAGTGAGCCTAAGTCATGACCTTGGCTTCCTGTTTTTCTCCTCCTGTATGTTCTGTTCTCTTTGTAATCAGAAAAGCAAGGCCATGATGCTCTGCAAACAGTATTTCTTATCAATCAGCAGTATAATGCATCATAAAAGAGTGTAATATCCCATTCCTTCGCCCCCAGAATAAACAATCAGTTACAATCAAACAATCAATCTGCTGGTCCCTCTCTAGTCTGATCAACAGTGTCTCAGTAACTTTCCACTAGAAGATGACCCCATGTTATCTACTTTCTCCCAGGCAAGCGTGAGCGAGAGTCTACAGCCTTCTACCCTCCAAGGACACGTAGTCTAATGCCTTTATTTTCAGGCCTGTGTCCACTCAGTACTACACTATATGGTTATATGGCATTTTAGTCAATATAAAGCATAGAATTGAGGCACTTCAAATATTTCCACAACTGTTAACCCTGCCCATTAAAGACAAACATGATGGCGTAGAGCCTAAAATGGTAAGAATAGGGACAATTAGTTAATACTGAAGCAGACCATGGTTGTTGTTTTTTTAACTAAAGTCTGTAAAAAATCAATTTGGGCCTGGAGATTTCCTGGATTTTCTCATTATTATTATTATTATTATTTTAATTTTTTTTATTAACTGTTTTAAACTTCAGCCTTGTCTTGACCAAGTTACTGACCAATTACAAGTAGGTTGCAAGAAAATGATTTAATGAATGCTGAGATGGTGTTAATCATATTAGTCACCTAACCCAGCTCAAATAAGAGGATGTCTTGGGTAGGAATGATTTT
>NW_005188601.1:7465-9596 GCF_000239375.1 Pundamilia nyererei
GCGTTACAGCGAGCGCACATCAATGAGACCTGATGCTCTGGACTCTGGAGACTTCAGCCTCACTCTGAGAAAACCAGCAGAGTCTCACAGTGGAAGATACACCTGCTCCATCACTGATGGAGAAGAAGAACTGATAGTGAGACACATATGGCTGCAAGTGAAAGGTAATAAATAAATGACAGCTGCTGTAAGCACAGATCAAAGGCTAATGCCAGACTCAGGCCCAGCTTAAAACATGTTGGATGATATTAATTTTCTGTTGTTTTTTTCCCAGCAGGATCTGTGTTCATGGAGTGGTTTATGATAACTTCATTCTGTGTTGTGGTCATCCTTGTTTGCATAGCTTATGTCTACGGTGCTCTCAGGAATGAAGCATTACAGCACAGAGCAGAGAAGTAATGTGAGTCTGTGTTTTGCTGTGTTGTTCTTTTGTATGACTGCATTCATGTTTAGGGGTTTAGCCGAACAGACGCATATTCAGCTGCTTTCCTCTCCGTTCTTTAGGAAGTGTTTGCTCTGCTCCACAGCTGACCTGCCTCAGGAAACTACAGTGGACTGGAGGTGCTCAAACTACAAACATGGCTGTCCACATCTGATGGTGATTTAACTGGCATGCTAAAAACAGCCAAAGTGAAAATGTTTCATTAACTTGTGTGATCTTAAAGCTTTCCCACACCCTGAACTGTTTCATAAACCTAAACGCAACAGAAAATAAAGTTTATTTAAACTTTATATTTTCTTCATACAGTTTTAAAATAAACCCAAGACCAGTGAACATCATGAGTGTGGATGTGGAAGCTGCTGCTCTGTGAGCGTGGGAAAGTTTCAAATAAATACAGGGTCATGAGTGGCCACACGGGGGCGCTGCTGGGCGCTTTTTGATCTATTCAAAAATACATTGATCCTTCAGTCTGCTGGGTCTGAGCAAACACAGTAAAATCACAGCATTGGAAATATAATGAATCTGAATATTGCAGAAAGAGAAGAAGCTTTATTTCCACAGATGAAGGAGAGATGTTATTACCTCCTGTTTTACAGTTTATTTACAGACACACTTAATTTACAATAAATCTGAATTTATGGTTGTTATTCATTCATATCAGCATGTGTGCTGTTCGAGCAGCTTCTTTCTGTCACACCCAGAAAAGACTGAAATCCATCCTGAGCCTGTAAAACGTCTCTGTCGTTAACACGGTTTTTGAAACAAAGCCCAGAGTCCTTCTGTCCTGACCTGTAGTTAATCATTGATTTTACCCTCTGCCAGGATCAGAGCTCAGCTTTACTCCACCTGTCTGACTTCTTCATGTGTCTGTGTCACATTCACTGACTGCCTCTTCTTCTTTGTCTGTCTTTGAGAAGCTTTACGTGTAAAACAGCAGCATCTGCATCGATGCTTCACTTATTTAATGACACTAAATGAATGAAACACATCAAACCTGCAGCTGGTTTAAAGTGTTTTATTGGCTCTGACTGTAATTTTAAATAAATGTGCTGAAAAGTGAAGTGAATCGATCAGAGAGTAAAAACTAAGATCTTACAGGAAGTCCTGACCTGCTCGGCTGCAGGTTCAGTTTATCAGTTTGAGTTTCTGTATGAAGGTCAAAGTTCAGTCATCACATGAGTATCTAACATGTCATAAAGGTCACCAGGATACTCGTAGAAACACTGATCTTTAACATAGAATCAGGCTTTATGTCTGTATTATTCTCTACACACAGACTGTAACACCGACCTGAAACTGTAAACTCGTCACTCGAGAACCAAAATTTACACATTAAGGAGTTTGTTTTGTTTCTTAGCAAAGTTCACATTTTATTGCTGCTTTGCTGAAGTTTGGTCGAGTCGGGCTGTAAATGATCTGCGACACAGACACACCTTAATGACCCGTCTGCTCACACTTCTCCTCACAGGCTTTGATTTAACTCTGTGGATCAGCAGTGACATGGTCACAGTGGGGACTGCAGCAGTCAGCCTCATGTCCCGTCTGAAGCAGTGTGAGAGTGTCAGTAGATGATCAGCAGAGGAAAGTGAAGCTGCTGTGAGCTGATGTCCTGAAGGGCTTTTAAAGAGTCTCTGAGTTTGACAGGAACATGAAGATGTTTGTGGTGTTTGTGATCCTCCTGCACGGTAA
>NW_005188601.1:9616-11327 GCF_000239375.1 Pundamilia nyererei
TTGTGATCCTCCTGCACGGTAACTACACCTTCCTCTCTCTGCTCTCATCATCAGCTTTTCTTTCATCTCTCTCTCTTTAATGTGTTGAAGTGCAGCAGGAGGAGATTTCCATCAAACACTGGATTCTGATTCAGATCAAACTAACAATCCAAAGCAGCAACTTTCAAATCTCTGGATTCTTCTTGGTGCCTTTCAGATGAGCTCGTGTAAGAGAGATTGATATAGTCTTGTCTTTCATAAAGAATTTATGAATAAATACATTTTTACATTTTTAAAGTGACAGTAGTAGTAGTTGTTATGATTATTTAGATAATATTTAGATTATTTAGATTAGAGGGCCAGAATGTTCTGATTGGTTGCTTTCTTCTTCAGAGAAGCCACAGCACTTAGTGTCATAGCCAGTGAGTCTGCAGGACTGTTAACAGGATAAGTGTGTGAGTGTGAGGTTTAGTGCTGTGCACTGTGTTTGCACACAACACTGCAGAAAGCAGTGCAGTAAGAGTCTCTTTTAGACCTCTTATAATATTTTTACTGTAACTTTCCCAGTGAAATAGTCAGACTGTAGGTGAATGAAAACATCCAAAACATTGGTCAGGACAGTGAAGCAGGAAATGGACAGATGGATTGGTGCAGTGTTGTACTGGTCTGTGGTGGTGAAGAACGAGCTGATCGTGAAAGAAGCTGTACAGTCGGCCCAGGCTGGAGAGACTGCAACTCTTGTCTGGCTTGAGAATGATGTGGTGTGCTCTGCCTAAGAACTGCATTGGGTGGCTGGGAAGAGAGAGGCCTGGGTATCTCTGCTTGGACTGCTGCCCAGTGTCTCATATCTGAAGAAACAGCAGACGAAGGATGGATGAAACCTGCTGAATCTTGTAAAAACCTTCAGCAACTGGAATCACAAAAACTTCCTCATATTGAACATGTCACGATTGGCTGTGTAGCAGGCAGGACCCAAATGCAAGACTCAGACATGAAAGGGATAAACTAAGGAAGGCAGCTTTATTGCTGTAAAAAAAACAAAAACATAAAATGCAAGAAAACAAAACCTAAAATTGAAAACTAGAGACAAGAATGTAAGAATTGAGGCACAGGTGTCCAGTAGGGGAGAGAGGACAAATGCTTCCCCTGCACCTCAGTGATGCACCTGCACCTCAAGGCCCCACATGTGTGGTGGCGTGATGGTGCTGGAGGAGGGAGGCAATTGAGGATGAGGAGGAAAGAACGGGGGCAGCCAGCTCCCTCGCCAACTCTTATAGGCACCCTTTAAGTTCCCTTTAATCCACCAAGAGCAGGGAGCCCGGGCCAATCCAGACAGGGGTCCACAGTAGCAGCACACCAAGCCCACCCAACCCCACAGCAGAGGAAAAATCTTTTCTAATAATACAATTACAATTGTATTAAAATACATCTAACTGGATATTCAAACTTAATTTTGAAAAAGATTAACTTGTCTGTCTTGTCTTAATGTTGGTTTAAAATGGAGCACTGTAACAAAAAAATAATTTCCCCCAGGGATTAATAAAGTATTCTGATTCTGATTCTGATTAAAGGAGTTAAAAACAGGATTGAATGGGAGACAGTTTAGATCATCCTTATAAACCACAGCTATAGAACTTGTAATTTGGTGGGCGAGGTTCTCTGAGGGGACAACAGTCCCTGGTTTTGTCAGTGTTTTCATTATTGTCACAGTTTGGCAGGGCAAACCGTGGGG
>NW_005188601.1:11347-13718 GCF_000239375.1 Pundamilia nyererei
GGGCGAGGTTCTCTGAGGGGACAACAGTCCCTGGTTTTGTCAGTGTTTTCATTATTGTCACAGTTTGGCAGGGCAAACCGTGGGGATGTGGGGAAAGGAGGACCCAGTCGCGGTACTCTGTGTCTAAGCAGGGCGTTTATTTATAGTGAATGAAACAATAACAGTAAATCCCTGTGCTCTCCCGTGACTCCCTGCTGCCCTCCGATGCTCCACGCTCCTCCTGAGGAGAAAATAACAGAGGCAGCCGTCAAGACACTGTATTCCAGTAGGCATACACTCACAGACTTTAACTGAGCTCAGACTGACGTGAAGTCTCACGCAATGATCCCACGTCGGTGGGAGCTCCATCGGTCTCCTAAATAACTCCCCCAACAAGCCTGATCAGCAGCAGGTGTGTGTGGGGCTTCAGGCGTGGCCAATCCTCTAGGACCACGCCCATCAGGCCTGCAGGTGCTTGGCATCCACACACACATATATACGCACACATACCTACACACGCCTACACATACAATACGTGGAACACCGAACAGAAGCATAGACTTACAAATACATATCACAATAACAAGTCCATAACTGCACAGGGATCCTGGGTCGCTCACACCCAGGATCCCTGTGCAGTTGTATTTTCCAGATTCATGTCTTCACCGTGCCAGCCCTCTGTCTCAGTGTCATTAGTTCTAGTTCCTGTATGTCAGATTATGTTCTGCTGTGTACTCTCATTATCATCCTCATCCAGTCAGAGTATTTAAGTCCTCCGTTTCCTTCCATTCACGGTCTTGTCAGTCAGCCGTCTTGTGTTCTGTTTATCCCTGTTCTTTACAATAATCTCCATCAACCCTCAATGTGAGTCTTGCGTTTGGATCCTTTCCACATCCACACTGCGATTCCTGACAGGTTTGAGTCTCAGTGACAAAGAAAATGTCTAACCTTTGACAGGTAACAAACTTTTTATGTATTAATGATTTGTTAGATAAAGCTTTACTGTTAAAAGGGGCAATAACTGCAGGAGAGACAGTTTAAGAGGAACAGGCCTACATCACACAGTAATTACATTAATGCCTCTGACTGAACATGATTTTCCAGGTGTGATCGCTGTAGGGTTAGATTAATATATGTGACAGCATACTGGAATACTGACTCGTTTAAAAAGTTCACACAGTTCATCATGATAGCAAACTGTGTCATAGTGAACTCTACAGAGGGACCGGAAAACCTCCAAAACACTTAAAACAGATGAAGATGCAGCAGAGTTTAAAGGCAGCGCTTAGAAAATAAAGCAAAGACCAGGAAGAGTCACATTTACTGTGAACTCAGTAAAATACACTAAACTGAGGCTGGTTCATGACACACTCAGTTTAATCTGCCAGGTCCTCACAGATTAAATGTTCACATTTAATAAATAAATACATAAAATTTCAGTGTCTGTCTGTAAAACTGGCATCTGTGTTCCTGCTGATAAATGTGGACTCTGAGAGAAACCCACCGCATGCAGTTAATTTGTGTTTATGTGTCCTCAGTTTCCCAGCATGCCCTGGCTGTGTTGGTGGAGGTGAATGCAGGGGAAACATCTGTCCTGCTGTCCTGTCAGCACTCAGGTATTATACCTGAGTACCCCACAGTGATGTGGACTCGCTCTGATCTTCATCCCAAATCTGTCCACCTACGACGAGAAGAAGGAGATGACGTTACAGGACAAAACCAGCGTTACAGCGGACGCACATCGATGAGGCCTGACGTTCTGGACACTTTAGACTTCAGCCTCACTCTGAGAAAACCACAACAGACTGACAGCGGCAGCTACACCTGCTCCATCAGTAATGGGAGAGAAGAAATGAGACTAAAAGACATACAGCTGAAGGTCAAAGGTCAGCAGTAAACTAATACACCTGCTGTAGATTCAGGCCATTAGTCAGTACTGTAGACAAAGATCAGAGGTCTAACTGAAGGCAATGGTTCCTATATTCCCACATAGCAGACACGTCTGGCCCCGATCCGGCATTAAGCTGGCACCTCTGACTGACTGGTGTCATGGCAGGGTGTATGTCAACCAGATGTGGGCCAGGTCTGGCAATGATGGCACTGTTTATGTTATTGTTGTAGTTAGAAGACCCAAATGCCATGTTGCAATACTATACTGCGATGGTAGCCAACGTTTCAAATGCAGGTTTGACAGGTTTGTGAGTGTACACTTTATCCAAAACCTAGTGAGGGTTTACTCATATTTGCCACTGGGTGCCATAGCTCAGGAGGTAGAGCAGGGCACCTACTGATCTGAAGGTTAGTGGTTTGATCCTGGGAAGACAGCTACATTTCTGGATGGGTAAACAATGCAGCCGTATGGGAGGTAAAGAACATGAAATTGTTCATAGCT
>NW_005188601.1:13738-14539 GCF_000239375.1 Pundamilia nyererei
GGGTGGAGTCTGTCCTGCTGCCCTGCAAAGCCACAGTTTGGCTGCCCAAAGACGCTATAGTGGAGTGGAAGGACAAATATAACAGGAAGGCTTACGTGTATCAGAACGGTTCTAACCAGCCTGAAAAAACACACCCAGATTTTAAAGCCAGAACCAAGATGAGGAAAAACCTGCTGAAGCTCGGAGACTTCAGTCTGACCCTGAAATACCCGACAATCACAAACACCTACACCTGCACCGTCTATGACCAGAAGGGAAGCATCCTGATGGAGAAAGAAGTGGAGATGACAGTCAGAGGTTAGTGCTGTAGATTCAGGTCAAAGGCCAGAAGTCAGTAAATGGTAAACAGACTGGTCCTTATAAAGTCCTTTTCACAATAACTAGAAGATGATTTCTAGCAGAAGTGTGAACATCTCCACATCCTTTCTCCATGTTATCATCCAAAGCTGTGTGAAGTTTCAGAGCTCTGCAGCTAACAGAGACTTTCAGTTTGTAACATCGTCTTCAGAACAACAAGATTAAGAAAAAGAATAAATAAAGTAAAAGTGAAACTTTCCAATGGAAGGAAACAGAAAGGTGGAATAAACTGAGGTTATTTACCATATTTTATCATTACCAAGAGAGTTGGTTGAATTTCTCGATCTACCTATCTACCAGTTCCTACCCTCACCTATGGTTACGAGCTGTGAGTAGTGACTGAAAGAACGAGATTGCAGATACAAGCGGCAGAAATGGGCTTCCTCTGAAGGGTGGCTGGCTTCTCCCTTAGAGATAGGAGGAGCAGTTTAACCATCCAGGCAG
>NW_005188601.1:16252-17066 GCF_000239375.1 Pundamilia nyererei
TATCTACACCTGCACCGTCTACAGCAGGGAGGGAAACATCCTGCTGAAGAGAAAGGTGGAGCTGAAAGTCAGAGGTCAGTGCTGTAGATACAGGTCAAAGGTCAGAGGCTAGCTGTAACCTACATTTGAGGGTTTTTTTTATATTTTTAATTTTCTTATGTTAAGTTTGTGATAATATTAAATTCTTCTGTTATGATTATTAGTTAGGATTTAGTTAAGTTTATGTCTAGTTCAGTGGTCCTAAAATTGGTCCTAAAATTGTGTGGTGCACCCCCACTGGTGGGGTGCAGACTTCTGACAGGTGGGGCGCAAGTTACCTGGTAGAAAAGTCATGTGGAACAAATGTTTAACATCGGAATCCCTTTGAGGGCAGAATAAAGAAATTTGCGGCAGTTACAATAATAACATTCACATCCACTAAAAAGCTGCAGCTGTCAACAGCGGCAACAAAGAAGTGTACGTCCACATGTTGAAGCGAATGGATTGATGGATGGAGTTTATTATCTAAAGAAATTTGCAGCTAGGCTTTTCTGTCATTGCTTTGTTTAGATGGTTTCTTCTATGTCTCCTGATTTATGAGTATTTCCCTGTCCTTTGTGTAAAGTGAAAACATGTAAAGTGAAACATGCTGAAATTAACGGCAGCATTTTTCCACATTCAGCTCAAAACATTACAACGTTTAACATTTAGATTTAGATTTAAATATGACACTTTGATTTAACATTTAATATTTAGATTTAACATTTAAAATTGTGTTTCACATATGAAAAGTTTCAAATATTTTACTAAATGTTGTAAAAAATGACTCAAAAAT
>NW_005188601.1:17440-18702 GCF_000239375.1 Pundamilia nyererei
TTTTTTTAAATCAGCCATAATAAAGGCTCGCTTTATGTTTAAACACCAGTTTATTTCTCCCATGTCCGCATTTTGTGTCCATTCCAAAAACACACCAGTGTTCCCCGCCGTGACAATACAACCCGACCATGTCGAATCTAGCAACACACCAAAGGGAAATTATTCAGATGGTGGAACAGCTATGCAGCAAGTGGTTGAAGCACTTCGGAAAAGAGACCACTCCACTTGTTTAATTGGTGTAGCATCTGTTATGGGTTCAAGTATTGAGGGAGAGCACCAAAAACAACAATTGGCCGAGAAGAGTCGGTCAAACAATGATTTTAATGAACACACGCGTGGGGAGATGAACACTGCACACACCAGCATCAATCTCCGCCCTATAATACACAAGCAGTTGTTTTTATAACACCAGGGTATTATTTATGACGCCCCCTCATGCGTCAAAGCAGATACAATACATGCATAAGTTTCAAAACCACAAATGTTCTGTTGACGACTTTTGACCCATTTAAAAGGACATCTTCTCCGTCTCGAGGCCAGGTGCTTCCTATAACTCTCGCTTATCTCCTGGAACAAACTGTCCCTTAGGCAGACACAATTTTGCAGTCACAAGCTTTTGCAAACTATTATTTGAACTCTTACCTAAACATGAGTCTAACTACTGTTTGTGTGTGTGTCTCGACCTCAACATGCACTCGGCCTCACCCCGCCCGTTGACGCTTCTGACCTTTTACCAGACAGAAGCTCTCTGTGATAGATGTAATAATCATAACTATCATAACTATCTATTGAATAAATGCTTTGATGAAATGATAATTAATGTAATGGTAATGATGGTTAGGAATAGTAGCAGTAAAATATTTCCCTGATCTCCACACATCTCTACTGTCATCTCCACTTCAGTTGGACCTCCTGTTGCCTGCCTCTTTTCTGGCGAGGATGTGGGCAGAGTTCGCTGCCATGTCACCCTCGGCTCCGGGGGGCGGCTGCTTCACCTACGGCCACTCAGCCCCCCAAACTGTTTCATCACGGACTCTGGTGCCTTTGGCCTCTGGGTTGGCTGCCAAAAGGAGAGCTTACAGGCTTTTGTGCCATTAGCGACCTCCAGAACTGTATAATTATGGACCCTTGTGCAGCTGATGGCTGCTGAGGTCACCTGATTGTAAGTGGGTATTGAGGCATCTGGGTAAGATCTCAGACTGCATTATAGATGGAAGACAGCCCCGCCCTCTGTTCAAAGATGGTCGCTCACAGTGGACATA
>NW_005188602.1:0-8640 GCF_000239375.1 Pundamilia nyererei
TATGACTAAATCATCCATTCTTGTGTATTGTTCAAGGTCCTCGATTCGCCGTTCCAAGTCGTCTATTTTCTTGTCCTTGTCCTTTATGAGGTTTTTTAGTTGTTTTATTTCATCCATTAGGTCATGTAGCATACCTTGTTGTTTAGCCACTTTGCTCAGTTCATCAGACATGAAATTAAGCGATTTCCTAATCTCCTCCAACTCCTCTTCAACTCCTGGGTTTGCTTTTTTAGGCGGCATGTTGAAAATGATGAGATTGGTATTTCCTTGTGATGGCCTGTTGAAGTCACTGTCAATTTACTTGTTGGTGCCTTCTAGAGGAGCCTGGGCCCAGTGGCTGCTTCAGGATCCTGGGCCTGGTGGCTGCTGGAAGAGCCTGGGCCTGGTGGAGCAGGAGGCTCCTGGGCCCAGTGGCTGCTGGAAAAGCCTGGGCCTAGTGGCTGCATAAATGTGATGATTGGAATCAAAGGAATGACTCGGACTGAATCTGTTCCTGCTTTTCTGTCATGTGGATCCGATCCAGACCTCCAGCGTCTTCCCTCTGCCTCACATTAGTCACCCAGCACAGCAGCTTTCCCATTAAAGCTAACACACTCTGAATGTAAGTGGTGTGTAAACAAAGTGTTGCTCTGACCTTTTCGGTTCACACCACACACCACACCACAGCAAGTGTAGCAACTCTGCTCAAAAGTTGCTCAAAAGCAAAGCAAATTTGTTGTGAGATGCTCAGTACAGTCCTTTTTTTCACAGTGCGTTTTTTGAGGACAAATTTTTTGCAAAAAACGCAGGGCTGGTATTGTCATTGTTTCACAACATGCTTTACTGACTTCAGTCTTGTTGATGTGGTCTTAAAGACAGTCTTGTAAGATTTCTGCTTGTATTTGATTAAAAAAATGTTTGTTTTTTGTTACATTACAGACTTTGAAGGGCATCTTCTCATTCAGTTTTGTAATATTTCATTGTTGTAGCTACTTCCTGCGCAAATCTCTTCTGACTTAATAGCGTGTCAAAATATATTGCACATTTTGCAGGATTACTCTGGGGAGTTTGTTGCTCTCTCAGCTTTCGGTCTGTAATCGTGCCAGGTTCAGGGCCGATGCACTTTTAGGTCAGAGAAATACATATATGGACACAGTCTGCTGGTCTCGGGGAAGTTTCAAAAGTCTTGGAGAAAACCCTCTGACAGGCAATGAGAAGGCAATAGCTTCATTTATTTATGTATTTTCAGGTCTGACTGTGTCTTAGAAGGGGAAAATGCATGTGTTAAAAACCTACCGTCCACGCCTTTGACTTTGAGGGACCACAAAAGTTGTTTTTTAAGACAAGGCACTCTTAGACTGGCATTTAATAACAATTTCTTTTAAATTTTGTTTTTTCTTTTGCTTGATTTCCTCTCAGCTAAAGGCCACAGAAGACTTAACCTTCTGCTGGCTGAGC
This sequence comes from Pundamilia nyererei, assembly GCF_000239375.1. Taxonomy (NCBI): domain Eukaryota; kingdom Metazoa; phylum Chordata; class Actinopteri; order Cichliformes; family Cichlidae; genus Pundamilia; species Pundamilia nyererei. The sequence goes on from NW_005188602.1 coordinate 1,438, forward strand.
TCCAGGAGGTTGCTGAATGTTATCCTGACTCACAGATTTATGAAACAGGTGTAAGCCCTATCATTTAAACATTTACACGTCTCACACTTCTGGGAGCTCAAAAATCCTCTGAATGACAAATTTCCTTCTAAGACAATCCTCTGGCCCTGGAGCAGTGGAGAAGGAGAAGATTAAGTGGTGATCCAGTGATCCAGTGGTCACGAGGGGAGAAACATTTTACTCTGCAAAGGTACGCTTGGCTGTGATACACAGTGTTGGGTAAGTTACTTTAAATTAGTAACTTAGTTACATTACTAGTTACTTCTATCAAAAGTAACTCAGTTACTCGTTACTTTCAAGGTAACTAGTTACTAGGGAAAGTAACTTTGGTTTTACTCAGAATTCTCTTGTTAATGTGTTGCTTCCATAACTTTGCCAGTCTTCTAGCTTGCTTACTTGCCACAAGTGCACTGTGCCACCTACCAATAGAAAGGAAAAGATAATGTGCATATTTACACAAGAGAAATCCCACACCTGGACCGTCGTTGACCGCCGCCATGATTCTAGCCTACGTCACAGCGTCATGTGCGCTTTTTACATCCAACACAAAAACTGCAGTCGTGGTGCTTTCGATTGTACTCAGAACTCAGAAATTCTGCCTTCTGAATAGGAAGATGTAGGTAACACCAGACTGCAGATGAGCTGCATACAGGGCTGGACTGGGACAAAAAATCGGCCCGGGCATTTTGACTAGAGACCGGCCCACCATTATAGGAATAATCCTAAAGCCTTTGAATGAAAACAAACACTGTTGTGACAGTGATGTACACTGTTCTGATGGTATATATATATCAATCTATCAATCGTTTGTTGTAAGATTCAGATAATTATTATTTTTAACGCTAGACATTTTTATGTCTAGCGTGAATAAGAAAGTAAAGTATTTCTTTGTGCCCCCCTTCTCCCTGTTAATGCCCTACCTGGTCCCCTGGCAACACTTTGCTAGACCCGCACCTGCACAGTTACCAGCTGTCAGCTACATAAAAAAGGATCCTGGTGTTATTTGTCTCTCAGAAACAGTTCATAACTTCCCTTCAACTCATTCATGTCACCTAAAAGGTAAACCTGTTTCTCCATCACCTGTTCAGCTCTGATGATTCAGTAAGGACATCTCCTGGTTTCATCTTCATGTTTCCCTCTCACCAGATAACCAAACCGACATCATGACCAGCAGCTTTACAGCTGTGGCTCCAGCAAACATCAGCTGATACTAGAAATTAATATTAAATAAATTCTAACAATAGCCGATCAAGCTTAAAAGTGCTGCTGTTGTTTAGCGCGACATCCGCTGGTTTCCTCTTTCTGGCGCAAAGTGGGCGATAAATAAACAAGAGAGAAAAGCTGATCAGCTGATCATTGATCAGTTTCATGATTGAAGTAGAAACAGGAGAGGGAGGGGGAGAGGATGAGAGAAGAAGAGGCAGCTGTGCAGCAAAGACACAGAATAACTCCAGCTTTGCGTCTTTTTCATTGTAGCTGAAGTCCGGGACAAACTGTGTTTCTTTTCACCTCAATACGAAATGCGAAATATTGTCTCTGAATACAGACGATTCTGTTTTTTACAGGACGGCTGGCAACTAATTAACCTTATGAACAAAATAAAGTTCAACATCAGTAACATAGCACCCACCCAGCTGTATAGAAACTCCGTCATGCTAGCTAGCACGCAGTACGAAAAAGTCAGCATAACGAAAATAAACTCCACCTAAACTTGGTTCATATCTGACCCAGATAGACTGCAGGTCATAACTTCTTACCTGAAGTTCAGTTCACCTGACACTCGGACCGGCCGCTTCGGGTCTCTCCTCCTCCTGCCTCCCTTTTCCTTCATCCACCTGCTGGCCTCCACCACTTGCTAATGTTATTGAATCTGTGGAAGCTCCGCGATAGCCACCACACGAAGTAACGAATAACGAGCCTATCTAAATCCCAGTAACGAGTAACGCGTTCCTGATTTTGGCATAATAACTAGTTACCGTGCTCGTTACCACAATAATAACGTAGTTACTGTAACGCGTTACTTAATAACGCGTTAGTCCCAACACTGGTGATACAGCTGTGTTTAATGGTTCCCTTCACAGATATAATCAAGCTCTTTGTTGTGTGCTCCTCTGGTTTGAGAGCTGTAGCAGCTTCTGAAGAATAACCTCCCTGGCCACTGGTGGTAATGGGCTGCTGAGGGCCTGGCTTCTCCTCTGCAGTAGGGTGACTGCTTTGTCTGTTTTGAATCTTAATGAAAACTGAGGGAGAAGAAAACAAGTGTTTTATCTGTGTTTCAACAAGAGTATCTGCAGCATTCAATCATTCTAAGATTTTGTGATCTTTTATGTTATTATATTGTAATAAAATTAAAGTGTTGGCGATTTTTTTTTACTGATTTAGTCAATTTAGAAATATGTTAAATAGAACATTTAATTGAATTCAACGTGCTGTTTACAGCCACTTTGTAGCTTTAGACACCCCCCCCCCCCCATTTGCATTTATTTTTTAGCACATTGATCTTCATTTTCACTTTCCTTTATTTAATTACCTGCTTATGTTTATTTACCACACTTTTGTATTTATTTTCAAAGTTTACTAGTTTATTAGGTGCACCTTGTTAGTATAGGTGGACGGATTGATCCAGATAACGATAGTTTTGATACCAATGCTGGTACTGGTGTCGGATCGATACTGTCGTGATAGTTTGTTCCTATCCACTACGTTCAGTGTGTAAAAAACAGAAACTGACCCAAAGTGCTCTATGAAAAGGCACATTTACATTCCAGGTCTCAAAATCCAGTTTCAAAATACATGAAAAGCTGAAAGGTGTGTTTTGTTGTGTTAACTAATTATTGTGGAAATTAAAAATCACAGTGATTTCGTGGTTGTTAAAATCAGAATTTGCAAATAAATGATCATTGATTTCATAAATGATTACACACTGCTCCTTCCTACATAAGCTGCCTTATTTTTTAATAATTTAAAAGTATCGGTATTGATCAAATGGACCAATACGGCAAGGCCGTGATCCATTTGGCAAAGTAAATCCATTGGGTTTCCTTGTTGGTCTTCAGACAGCAATTCTGACGGCTAAAGAACCAAATGGGACAAGCAAAAATAAATAAAATAAAATAAAATAAAATAAAATAAAATAAAAGTATCGGTATAAGTATTGATATCAGCACTTGTACTTGCACTTTTTTGGTATTGGATCAATACCAAAATTTGGAGTATCACACACCACTACTTGTTAGTACCAGTTTGGACTTCTTTTTGCCTTTAGAGCTGATTTAATTCTTCACGGCACAGATTCATCAATGTGTTGGAAATGTTCCTCAGAGACTTTGGTCCATGTTGACATGACAGCATCACACAGTTGGTGCAGATTTGTCAGCTGCACATCCACAATAAGAATTTCCAGTTTCACCACATCTCAAAGGTGCTCCATTAGACTGAGATCTTGTGACTGTGGAGGCCATCTGAGTACAGAGAACTCATTGTCATGTTCAAGAAACCAATATGAGACGATCTAAGTTTCGTGAAATGGTGTGTTATCCTGCTGGAAGCAGCCATCAGAAGATGGTACACTGTGGTCATAAAGGGGTGGACATGGTCAGTAACAATACTCAGGCCGTGGTGTTTAAATGATGCTCAGCTGGGACTAAAGGGCCCAAAATGTGCCAAGAATTTTGGGCCGTTTTGGGAAGCAACTTGACACCTGTACTTAAATGCCTGAAGAAAGTTTTTGCACACACTACAAATTGTGCAAATAATGCACAATTTGTAGTGTGTCATTAATTAATGTGTCATTAAAGATGCCAGGAGAGTAACGGCCTCCCCTGTGGATGGGACTAGGATCCACATTCCCTGGTTTAGGAGGGCAGCGTCTTAACTATTAGGTCACTGGTAATGTATGAGCATCAGACACCCAGTCACAGATTTAAAAACTTCAGAAGTTCAAATTCATTCATTCAGAGTTTTTTCTTTATCTTACTCTGCCTCATCGCTCTCTCACCTCACAAAGCACATTTCCACTGTTTCATAGCTTTCAGCCTTCACCCCAAACCGAGCATGTTTGTGCAACACAATGAAAATAAATGATTTTTCCTCCCATTCCCCCTCCATTCCAAATCCAAACATCGAAACACTAAACCTTCTTTTTTCACAACTTTCTGTTGCAATGTGAATGTTTTTTTGGATTTTTTTGGGTCTCCTTTCTGCTCCTTAATTGCTTCCTAACTAATTAAAAACACTGAAATGTGCCCAGGAAATGCAGTCTGAATGGACGGGAAAACAAACATGTCATTAATCTTTGCTTTAACGCTCCTCTCATTAGCATGCGCTTCCTGTGCTCTATGGAAGAACAGACATCACCGTGACACATTATGCACTCCATAAATAGCCTGACAACAGGAGTTTGTATTCACTGAGGCACATTGTTTGTGTCTGTGCATGTGCTGTTGTAGGTCTACTAGTTTGCCCACACCATTTGTCCATCTTCAGAAACAACATGAACAAAAATAAATGCTGCTGGGAGGCCGAGTAGTATCTCTGCATGTGTGTGTTTTTATATATGTGTGACGAGAATTTCAAATGTTCAAAAGGAAAAAGCCAAAGTGCATACATTAAATGTGCATCAAGTGTAGCTGTTAAGCAGCTACACTAATTAAAGGAAACGTTTTTTTAAGGATGCAATTGAATAACGTGTGGGAGCAGAGCACTCTTGTGGGAAGCACTACGTGAACCCTGGTAAATGTCTTCAATGACAAGATAATTAAATGATGTTTCCTGTGGCTGTTTAAAGGTACTTAATGCAATTTTGGCAACCAGAAGGCAACGTATAAGATCCACCTTCTAGTAATTAAGCCCGCCTTCTTCTTCTTCTTCTTCTTCCAGCTGCTCCTTTTAGGGTTCACCACAGTTGATCATCTGCTTGCACCTCTATCTTCAACATCCTCCTCTGTCAAACCGACCATCTGCATGTCCTCCTTCACTACATCTTCCTCTTTTCCTCCTGCCTGGTAGCTCAGCATCCAATATATCCACTCTCCCTCTGTGAATCTCCAAATCATCTCAGCCTTGCCTCTCTAACTTTGTCTCCAACCTGTTCAGTGCTCATGTACTTATTTCTAATCTTGTCCACTCAAAAAATCAAATCCAGCTCCTGTTTTTTTTGTCAGCGCCACCATTTCCAAACCTCACAGCATAGCGTTCCTTTCACTTTCACTTCTTACCTTGTAAGCTTGCCGCTGAGTTTTATATAACTGCCTCCAGACTGTTACATTCAAAATGCACATACAGATATTTGTATATATCGTTTTAATTTATTTTATTTACTTATACAGTATAATACAATCTTTGTGCTCTGTGTAAAACACTACAGTCTTTTCTTGTCTGATTTATATACTGAATGAAAGTATAAGAAATCTGATCAGTCAATCTAATAACAATCTTAAACAGCTTGAAGAAATTCCTGAAGGAATTATCTCAGCCTGTGTTCGAGTCTTTGTGTGTGTTCATCTCCTGTGTCATCCCAGTCAGTGTATGATGACACAGTTGTGGACCTCCCACTACAACCTTTTTTAGTGGCATATCATCTCTCAGCATTAGTGACATGCTTCACCTTGTCCCATTAAAACATGCTGTCTTGGTCCCGGTTTTTGTATTGACATTTTTGGATTTTGGTTTCACTTGTTCGATTGGCTATTCCTTTTATTTAAAAAGTCAGCCTTCTTTATTATTCTCACATTCAACCTGTCTGGCTTTAATTTCACTTTAAAGAATCTTAAAAATGAAAGCAACACAAACTTCAGTTCCTCTACTGGTCATTTGAGGCTACTGTCCAACTTTACAGCAGAAATGAACAGCTTTAAAACTTGATGAAAATTGAGACATGACTGTGGAGTTATGGCTGTGGCCATGATTGGCACATGCACAGGCAGCTTGAGCCAATCAAATCAATTTCAATTCAATTTTATTTATGTAGCACTAAATCACAACACCACTCACCTCAAGGCACTTTATATTGTATGTTAAAGACCCCCTTTCGGCAAGCACTTGGCGACAGTGGGGAGGAAAAACTCCCTTTTTTAAAGGAAGAAACCTCCAGCAGAACCAGGCTCGGGGAGGGGCGCCCATTTCCTGCAACTGGTTGGGCGTGAGGGGAGGAAGACAGAATCAGAAGAGTATGCTCGACCTTATCCACTACTTCAAGTCAAAACTGGACATGAGTTAGATTATGTGGTTATTAATTTTATCACTAATTTATACCTGTGCATTACATTTATACAGTTTATGAGCTCACCAAAATTAGCTCGTCAATTATCCATATAAGGCAAGTCTTGTTGAAAAAACCCCGAGATGGTATGGGTTAAACTTATCCATGGAGGTACTTCGGATGTCACAAAATTACCTGGATAATTCAGTTTCCTCACTTCATCAGCCCTCAGGTTGTTCTGTTGCCATCTGGCTGCAGTTGTGTTATGGGAGCCTGTGCTACTATCACAGTGGTTTCTGAGTGTCTGTCCCTCTTTCACACTGCCATTAAGGAGATACTGTGCAACTCTCCATATATTTAAACATGTTTTTCACACAGATGAAAGTGAGAGTTTCTCTGTTGTCCTTTACAGTAGTTTGAAAAAATGTTTTCTTGATCAAGTTCGACTGTCAATCCATCAAAATCTAAACGCCTCTCGGTCACACTGACTTTTTGAAGTGCTCATTTACACACAGATGCACACACAAACAGATACTCGTTTGCAGGCTTCACCTTTATCGGTCAGAGCTGATGCGTGACGCCGCACTTTCACGGATCAATGTTCAAGGTTTATCTGCAGGGGTTTGTACTGGGGCGCCCTTGGGCTGCCAATCAAAACATGTTTGAACGATACTCAATGTTTATTTTACTTGTCGTGAATGAACAATATGATGTTGTGCTTTTGGTGTGAAGCATCGTTGCACTTGTGTCCAGTCAAAGTTTTGTGATACAGTGAAATCACCAGGGAGCTGCTTTGAGTTTCAGAAGAACTTGCTGAATATGTCAACTGAGAACAACTTTGTTGCTGGTGTTATTACTTTCAATGAGTCCGGCTGGTAGCACAACCTAAAGTGCTCTCCAAGGAAGAATTAAATTCTTTTTAATCTTCCATCTTCCAACATATTTCATTGTAATATATATGTATA
>NW_005188602.1:9003-16160 GCF_000239375.1 Pundamilia nyererei
TAGTAAGTATATGTATAAATATTAATTGTGTTTCATGTAGGCAGGTTTTATCATTAAAAATGTAACTACATAAAACCAAGAGCTCCATCTAAGACTCTAAAGGCCAGGGAAAGCCTCTTCTCTCTAAAAAGCGCATCTGAAGAAACCACAAGACTGGAACAATGTCTTATGGACAGATGAGACCAAAGTGGAGATGTTTGGTATAATGCACAAAACCAAACACCTCATATCAGCTGGCAGCACTCTGGTGAAGGGGTCTTTGAGCTTGTTTTGGAGAAAGAGGCCCTGGACACCTGGCAGTGATGGATTTGACCATGAACTCCTCTGTATACCAAAGTTGTCCATAGTCAAATGTGTGGATATCTGTTTCACAGCTAAAGCTTGTCTGAAACTGACCCCAAGCACAGCAGCAAATGAGTGAAAAGCAATGAATCAGAGCTGTACATAAATGAAAGCCCACAAACCTCAGTGAACTGAAGAATGAGACAAAATTCCTCCACTTATAAAGTTGCATAAAAACTCATAAAAACTTATTTCACAGGACTGTATGTGCAGGGAGTGTTTGATGCTTGTGAGAATAACAAAAGAGTATTGCACTTTGATTTTCAGGTTGTTAACATTTGAAAGTACAATGAGTGTCTTTGATTTTTTGATTGTTTTGATGCAAACTGTCTAAATGAACCAGAAGGAAAATAGATTCAAAGCTGTCATTTTCCATTTCCCCTCAAAAATCCCCACACACCTAAAAATCATTGGAAAAAAAGGAGTAAAAATCACTTTGCAGGGGCAGTTTAAACTTAAAATTTAAGTTTGCCTCCTTAAATTTTATACGAACTTCTGCAACGGCACAAAAGGCACTCTTTAATCCCTAAATTTTTCCTTCCAAAATTGCTTAAAAACAGCTAAAATTACTTTGTAAGACATAGTGTCAAAGAAATGGAAGTGTGACAGTCAACTGATGAAGACTTCATTATAAGGGGACTTTTTATTTAGTCTTATTTTCTTATTTTGTGGAGAAAAATCTACATATTTCAGTTCACTGGAGGCTTGTTTAGATTCTACTGATAACAGACTTAAACAGCAAAGGTCTAAAAATTGAGTGCTGGCAAAGAAGAAACAGCAGAGAGAAGACAAACAGATAATTTTATTGACTTTCTCCTGTCTGAGGTGATGTTTTTAGTATTTAACAAACAAAGAAAGCTATTAATCGACACAGTGCGCCTCTCAGATGTCGACAAAAGCTGTTTTCTGCTGCGGTACTGAGCATTTCTCTCCATTTGGCTAAAGCGCTTACACAGCTCTTAAAGTTAGCGAGACACACTGACCTCAGCTGTATCCAGATAATTAATAATATTCGCTTCAATATGATGTACACAGCAGCCCTCGGGACTTGTAAGACAAAGTAATGTGGATCGTAATTAAAGTCTTGACTGTGTGACAGAAGGGATAGGTCGAGGTTTAGAGACTACAAGGTCAGCGATAGATATTAAGCAAAAAAAAAGAAAGTTAAATGCACTTTTCTAGGGGCTGGATATGGTACAAAAGTCTTGAGCCACCCTCGTTTCTTTCTATTTCGCTTCCAAGCAGCCAGATTTTCTTCTTGAGCAATAGTTCTCCAGAATTTCTGAAGGTCTTTGAAACCATTTCTTTGGACATTGGCTGTTTTTTCACTCACTTTCAGTCCAGTCCTTGTGCCTGATCATTTTCAAAGGAATGTTAATGTTTGTTAAGGCAATTAACACTGACGTATGAATCATTTAAGCATCAAAAAAGATTTCACCTTAACACTGAAAAATGGTTTCAGTGGAAAGGTGGCTGGCAAGAAACTCTTCTTAAGGAAAGGAAACAGGGAGAAAAGCCTGATGTATGAAAATTACACAAGAACTAGAGTGAAAATCAGTGATAACGGGGCTGATGGACTGATGAATCTAAATCATCGTCAGTATGTACAGAGAAGTCATAACTGGATAGAAAAACACACAGTGGAGCACTATCAGTCATGGATTGGCCTCCCCAGGGCCCGGACCTCAACATTATTGAAGCAATGTAGGATCATGTTGACAGAGAACAGAACAAAAGGCAGAAACATCCAAGAAGAGCTTTAAATGTCCTTCAAGAAGCCTGGAGAACTATTTCTGAAGACTACTGTAATGAACCACGGCAGACCCGATGACATATTTATGCTTTTAAGCATCTCTTTATGAACACAGTTGCTTATAAACACACGAACAGCCACAGCTCTCCCACTGCCAACCGCACACATCACCAACCACAACAACGACATGATAGGACCCCGTTCAGTGTTTTAACCCAGAGAGGCGTGATTGCAGATGCTCCGCAAGTGCATCCGCCTTCCCTGCCCTGGCACCACCGACCACGCCCCGCTACAATTCCTTAAAGAAATTATAAGAAAGCTGCCTAAGACAGATCAGACTGTGCTAAAGAATAAAAGTGGTCACACCAAATTTTGACTTTCAGGCTCATTAGGATAGTTGATACTCTGTTTTTGCTGGCCAATAAACTGTTACACCCATTTTCCATTTTCCTTCCAAAATATGAAGATGTATTAAGAGGGTGGCTCAAGACTTTTGCACAGTTTGATAGAAACCACATGAATCGCATAAACGACTATGTAGCGGATAAATGGATCACTACACTGTGGATACTGAAGCACCCTCCACAATGGCTCGCTAGATTTATGAACTTGAGCCGTTAGTAGGATGAAACTATTTCTGGGTTTTAAGACGTATTAATATTCAGCTCCATCTAGATCTATGCAGCTGAAGATATATGACTTCCATATTTGGAGCCAGGGGTATTTTTCATCGTAAAATCTGTACGAACAGATAACAGGATCTCACTGTGAGGAATGTGTTATGCCTGCAGATTGTTTGAGCAGATTGGCGGAGAGCTTTCAACAACTCCCTTGAAACTGAGTAGGGAATACTTTCAGGTGTGACTACCTACAAATTGCTACCCTGTCAGTGCACAGTGTCTCTCAGTTACGATCTACCCTTTGATTATTACTCGTTACTTAAAATAAATAAATAAATGAATAGAACAATACACACATAACGGATGAGATCACAGCTATGGCCATATTTTCTGGTTGATTTCTGTCCAACTATTTTTAATGAGCATCAACTTGTACACAAAAAAGGTCATATATTGAAAAATATGGTTTTATGTTAAGTCTAAATAAAACAATTATTCCAGTAAAAACCAGTGTGTGTGTCAACAGGCATGAAATTTGTGTGATGCAATCCAAATTAATAGATGAAAACAAACAAAAACACATGTTTTCAGGTTATTGCCTTATTTGTCACCACTTCTTTTTCTGCGAGTGCTACAAGTCAAGCCGCTCCTAATTGGTGTGAATTCCACAGTCAAGTAGTTGGAAGTGTAAAAACCTGTGGGTGGGGTCCACTTTGGTTAAGCTGCTTTCAGATGTCAGGCGCAGCAGGAAGAGACTGAGGAAATTAAAAAACAACAATCATGCACCCACCGTGCAGGGGAAGTGCAGATTCAATGAGCCTACATGTTGACAACAGATTAAATCATGTCGATATTGAGTTTGTTTAAAGGGGACCTGTTATTCTTTCACTTATATCCAGCAATATACACTGTTACACTTGTAAATGCTCATAATAAACATGGTTAAAATTTCAAGTAAATCACTCAGAATACAATCAAGGAATCCTTATGTACAAAATGCTCAGACTTCAGACTGCTCTAAATACTCAATTTTGGACTGTTTTTTCTACTTGTTACTCTGAAAGATGTCATACAAAGCCAATGTCCCTATTATATAGCACCAAATTATGACAACGCTCGCCTCAAGGCGCTTTATATTGTAAGGTTAAGAACCTATAATAATACAGAGAAAGCCACAACAATCCAGTGACCCATGTGAGCAAGCACTTGGCGATAGCGGGGAGGAAAATCTCCCTTTTAGCCGGAAGAATCCTTGAGCCAAATTAGTTGTGGCCGACTATACTTTCCAGAATCTGAAATTTGATGAAACATTTCGTGTGTGTAGTTTAGTTAAGCAAAAATAGAGAAAGAGACGATCAGTTCAGTTCTCAAACTGAACTTTGTTTTTGTGGCAGGAATTTATCATATTTCTTCTTCCAAAAGTTACAAACTCATCAACATTTGAAGCAAAACGAGGGCTCAAGTGTGAAATGTAATTCTGGGCTGCCAAGCCACCTTAAATTGACAGTGCAGGGGTGTCACAGGGGTTCCTACAGCCATCAAATCCTCTCTACAACACCTATATCCTTTATGCATTGCATCATTAAGCATACATCATCTTAACATTAGGAGGGAAACATATATCAGTTTTAACAGAGATTAACAGCTACTACAGCTAATTTCTCTGCTGTTGCCCCTAAAGGTCCCCCTGCTTCTTCTTTTTTTTTAAATGCATTAAACAAAATCAAACTTGGATATTTTTCTGTGAAGCCATGGGAATTATTTGTCGAGGAGCTCATTTCTATTTCACACTCAAGTGGCTCTCAGGTTCTCCTCAGCTGGTAGCTGAACTTCTATAACTTGGTGTGATATGCAAACTTTTGAGGTGTGTTAAATACACTGGAGTGAGAAATAAGGATCTGACATCTTTTGTTATTAAAGAAGTAAAATATCTGAGTCTGAGCTGTGTCTTTCTTTTTGTTTAAAGCCTGCACTTGATGATGACAGCAACATTTTAAAACCTCCTCCTTAAATCTTTGTGCCTTCACGCCTGTCACTTCTCAGTATTGCTCGCTGTAAACATATTCATCGCCTCTCTGTCATTTGTATTCATCGCTGCACTTTGATCCATATTCGTCCTAAAACACGCTGCTCACTGTGTCGTAGTCCTTGCTCATGTGAGAAGTGCTGGGCAGTGATTTGAGGTACTCCATGTGCCTTCTGGCGTCCTCCTGATTGTGTTTGATGTAGTAAATGATGTAAGCTGTCACCATGGAGAACCAGCAGAACATGGCCACAAACATGGCTACGTCAGTCGTCTTGTGGTGGAAGTTGCAAAAGTTGATCCCCGAGTCCAGGACCTGGATCACCGGCTGTCCCACGTACTCCTCCTGCTCTGACGTGAAACAGCTGACCTCGTTCACCGTCTCAGGGTCGAGCCTCAGCTCCCTCAGTGTCTCCTGCAGCGAGCACTCGCAGTGCCAGGGGTTCTGGGAGAGGCGGATTCGGGCGTGCAGCTTGGTGAAGGTGTCCCTGGGGAGGCCGCTCAGATGGTTGTTTGAAAGATCCAAGGTCCGCAGGGCTTCGGAAACCCCCTGAAAGGCATCGACCTCCACGCTCTCCAAGACGTTGTGAGATAGATCCAGCTCCCTGAGGCGGTGAAGGTCAGCGAAGGCTCCTTTCGGGACGTGTCGGATCTGGTTCGACGAGAGCAGGAGAACCACAGTGTCCTTGGGTAAGTTCGGCGGGATGCTTTCCAGGTTGCGCGAAGTGCACTGCACCACCATGCCGTTCCTCTCTGTGCAGTGGCAGAGCTTAGGGCAGGCATAGGCGGTCATCATCAAAGAGAAGAGAAGTGTTCCCACAAAGAAAAGAGAACTAAAAGAAGAAGGGTTTATGGATGACCTGCACCTTTGAGAGGCCCCCATTAGCCAGCGTTAGGACTGAAATCAGTGCTGCTGGTATGAGGGTGTGTTGCTTTAGAGGCATGAAATACATTCAAGCAAAGGATGTGGCTACAGTTTCATTCTCAACATTCGCTTGAACATCGTTTATTCCGACAGTTAACTGATCCATCTCAAAAGAAGGCAAACGTTTGAAAGTTTGCATACTTGCTAAATGAAATTTCACAGTGAGGTATGGATGATGTAACCCAGAGACAGTACACGGTGGGAAATGTAGTCCATGGTGGGAGGGACACCTCTTCTCCGCCCGGCTGCAAGAAACCTGTGAGAAAAAAAAGATGACAGTGAAACAAAGGGTGAAAAAGATATCGCGGCCCCTTCATCTCACAGCCTCTTTCCAGGAAAAGTAAATAAATAAATAAAATCCTCCCCCTCTTCTCCGACTCCTTCCTCCTTGGAGGGGGAAGTCGGTAAAGTTCAAGATTATCATAATAATACAAGGTTTTCTATAGCATGGGTCCCTCAACTCAAAATCTGTCCCCGCGAGAAAACGACAAGTCATTAAACAAGGTGTGGGCTCATCAATATGCATCAGATGAACTTTGAAAAACAGTGATTTGTGATTAAATAAGAAGTTGCCTGTAGTCTATAAGGTTAGCAGTGATGTATGTGAGAGCATCGAAGGTCGGGATGCAAATTAAAACCCTCTACAGGATGCACTGTATTCAGGCCGATGACAAGGTGCAGACTGAGTGATAAGCAGCTTTTTGATCAAGACTGTGAGTCTCAAACAAGCTGCTGTGTAATGGCTTCTGAATGATGTTCATACGATAAGCTAATGTTTCAGAAACTGCGGTGCCCTTTTGGAAATTACAGGGATATTAACGTGGGTGTAGCAGAGATAAGGATGCAGGAAATAAAAAAGGATATTACAGGTGTAGATGTTATTAAATGGGGGCATAATTCGGAGATAAACTCTCATAAATTTCAGCTAATTGAGTTTAAATTTCCTTTAAAGCATCTACCTTCTATTTTTGTTCTTTATTCGATATTTTACACGATAAAGTAGATTCTAAATGGCAAACTTAATTAATTTGTTAATGTTAATGTTAATGTTAAAAGTATCTGATTAACTGATATATTAATTAACAATTACAACAATAAATGCCCAGCTCCCCTTAGGAATACCATAGAAACACTTTTGCATACATTATTATTCCTATTCATGATAAAGTAATCTTATACTGATCAATACAGGCAGAAAATTTTTTTTTTTCTATTTTGGTCTCATTTGGCTTAACTATTTTAAACTAAATTTGGAGTTGGCAACTTACCTGACAGCTTCACTCTGTCCTGCTGGATTTTAAACGGACCGGAGAAACATCCAGGAGTAAATCACCACCTCATCCTCTGCAAACAAACAGACGTCTCCGCTCAGAATCTAGCTGAGAAAAAGCAGCTGCTTAAAGAGTCCAGCTGTTTAGTCAGGATCTCCTGTCTGTGTATTTGCAGCAGCAGCAGCAGCGGTGAGTCTCTCTCTCTCTCTCGCTTGCTCTCTCT
>NW_005188603.1:0-16151 GCF_000239375.1 Pundamilia nyererei
TGGCCACTAAATTTACTTTGTATTCACAAGCTCCTGTAATTAGAGAAACAACGTCAAGCACAGAGCTGAGTATTTTCGCTCTGGGTTGAACCCTGCTGTTCAGCTGTGAGAGGATGTGTGTGTGTGTGTGTGTGTCTGTGTGTGTTAGAGGGTGTTGTGCTCGTGTGTTTTAATTGATTTTTGTTGTCACAGGCAGTACGATGTTGTCAGCGTCTCTTCATGCAGATATCTCTGCCCTTTGCAGGCTTCTCTGACTTATTATACTGAAAGTGTCATATGTTATTTATGTGCTATGAGTCACAACCCAGTAAATTAGTTTACAAGTAGTTTGCAAACTTAAAAAGAGTTTATATAAAATGTTTTATAATTAAAAAAACAGACACTTGAATAACATAGTGAATGTGTAAGGAAACTAATAGAATATCATGTAATAATTAATCCACACACAGGTGCAGAAATAATAGTTATGGTTTGGTAATTGCCTTCTTAAAAAGACCACAAATCCAGAGAAACATAAAAAAAAATCTTCAAATAAAACCAGCTTTACTGAACAAGCAATTACACACATTTGGGAATTAAAGTAATCTCATTACACATGAAAAAATGCTTTTAAGAAGCAGCAAAAATGGATCTTTTTATTAAAATATTCCTAACATATTTAAATGACATGGATAGTTTTTTTTCTTTCCAGAAGAGCAGGAACACAGAGACATTTCAGTCAACTTCCTGTAACTCGGAGACTCAACACTGCCAACTTCTATTAAAGATACCAAGGACCATCAGGACAATGCAAGGTCCAACCAAATTATATGCAGCATAAATTTCTTTACAAAAACACACACAGACAGACCTATTTGAAAGAAATGACTGTAATACTTTAATTTGAATAGTTATTAAGCCAGCAAAATACAGTTACACAATAGCTCAAGTGGACAAAAAAGCTTACAAAAACCTTGACAATATACGGGCTGAATATAGTCAGGCCATTGAAATGGGCAGACAAAGGCAAACCTGGCAACCAACAGAAAAGAAACTCTGGATTTAATCTGCATTTGGGTGACACAGACTTCATGTCCTTGCAGAATACCCCGGTTATAAAGAACTACAAGAACAACACCATAGAGTGGTAGCATTATACAAAAAAACAACAAAAATACCACTTATTGTTTTTTTTTAGTGTGGTTGCTTTTAGGATTCCAGTATTACACATCTGTTTCTACACATCATTCATTTTAAAAATAATATGTTTTAGTATTTTAAGTATCAAAAATAAAGGAAATTACTATTTAATACATATATTAAATACATCGAAGATATCTAAAACGATTTGAATGTGAAAATAATTTTGCATGAATGTTACGTGGCCATTATTTCTGTCCTTTGGTATTAGCCTTGTGGGTGATACTTGTTTTTTCTACACTAAAAAATTATGAATCTTCATAAGATGGAGAGAAAATGGGACATTTTTATGAAATTTGTCACATCAGGAGGATCACAGATGCTGCAAGAAGCATCAGTGAGAGCCCTGTTCCGCTTTCATAAGCATACTAGTGAAATGAGTCAGCAGACAAAACATAAAGACCTTGGATTTTTTATTAGTTACTGGTGCCACAAATGCAGAAAAAAACTGATTGCCTTTACGTATGAACAGGGAGCAACTCCACAAGCCTCAGTCCCCTGGCTGATACACTCGTGATTTTTGAAGAGTAAACTTTTCTTCGCCAACAGAACTAGTTCATCCTGAAACTTGGAAATAAAGAAGAGATGGAAGGGGGTGATGGGATTTGAGAAGAGAAGCAGGGAAGCCATTTAAGAAGGCAGACAGATAAGAACAGATGGTACAGGAGAGAGGACTAAGTGGCGAACTAATAGACGGTGTGGGAAAGTGATGAGAAATGAGTTGCAGGCTAAATACCCCCCGCCCCATTTCCCTTCTCTCATTCTCTCCTTCAGCTCTCCTCTGAATATGAGTGACTGACAGGGATGTTAAGTGCCGTTTGACACCAAAGATGGAGGTGACTGTGTGAAGGTAGCTATCTGACTGAGAGGTCTTCAGTGTGTTGGTGTGTGTGAGTGCGCGCGCACGTGTCAGAGTGGGGTTGTGTAATGAATTAGAGACATGGGTCCGATTAAAATGACTGGTAATTTCTCTGGGGAGATGAGAGCCTGGAGCAGCATGAATCAAACGACTGCTTGGATGACTCACCAACACCATCTCCTGTAGCCTCAGGCAGAGAGACGAGGTTTGGACAGAGAGGGCTGCAGAAAAGTGGACAGCGGACCGAGAGGAGAGTTGGTGAGGAAAAAAATAATGGGGAGGCGGGGGTGCATAGATGGACAGCATGCAGGGGGGACGATTTCAGTCTGTTCTTCCCAGTCCCCCTTGTATCCCTGGCCTCATTGCATGTGACAGCAGCATGGCTAAATTACCTCATGCTAACACTCAAATTAAACAGGGCATATAGTGAGAGTGAGAGACAGTGAGAAAGAAAGGAGCAGAAAGAGAGCGAGCGACAGTGTGAGCGTGTGTGCGGTGAGTGGAGATGCCTCTGAAAAGAGTGTCCATGGTCACATTAATGCAATTTCTCTCTCAATCCCTCCATTCCCTGAGCCCAGCCCTGGATAATGAGCTAGCGAATGCTCTCCCGTCACCTCCCCCCCACTGGGCCTACCTGCTGTGCACAAAAGGCTCCGAACGCTATTTTTGGAGCCCCTCTTCTCATTTATTTCCTTGATTTGGTGATGATAATAATCATTGTGGCTTCAGGTGCCATATTCAAATTAACTGCCATTCCTCCAGTGCTATCGGCCCAGCATCACCCTGCCTTGCAAAAAGTGTCCCTGCGCCTCCCTCCGTCTGCTTCTCCCTCCCCTCCCTCACCTCTCCTGGAAGCAATACAAAAAGCATTGAAGCAGCGCGGCTTGATATGTTTCCTTGTTGAGCTTATTCAAATCAGGTGTTTGAAAACTAACCTTGTTTGCATTGTACCGTCGTGTGGCAGAGCATCTACAATTGACAATTTACTGATACAGGCCTGTAAGAGGGCTGGGTGCAGCAGTGCTGTGAATATGAAATGAATTAGATTCCCGCCTGTAGTTATTCAGATCAGAGTGTAACATGATAGCTTACATGAGTGGGTTTGAATGGAGGTCTAACTAAATAAATTTGATTTGGAAAAGGGTGTGTTTGGCAGATTGTGCCACTCACCAGGTGCTGCCACGGATAAAGCAAGCAGTTTATTGTACATAATAGGATGCAAGAGTCTTTACATATACATGAATTCTATTAAGCATCGCCGGCACTGGGGGGAGGCACAAAAGGCAGCAGCGCTCGCCGAGAGGAGGTGAGGGAGCTGCTCACATCCATCAGTCTGATAAAGAGATCTGTATGCGTAATTCTCTCTCACACAGACACACGCGCTCTGTGTTTGCGTGCGTGTTCTATTAAAAAAAAAAAAAGGCCATTGTGCTGTCACTGTCACTTTGCACTTTGTTTTAGGAACAAAGAAAATAAAGTGTTTCTGTGAAACAAAACACCTGGGGGATAGCTGTCACTGCAGAGCTTCTTCACAGTATATGTGTGTGTCTGTACATGCATGGTGTCACGTCGATGTGTGTAGGTTTAACCTAGGGCTGGTTGAAATCTTGGCTGATGTGAAAACTTTTTTTTTTTGTCAAAATATTTGTGCAGGCTGCTACAGTACCAGTGGAGTCTTACTTTTCTTTTTTTTTCAAACAGGTGAAGTTTTCAAGAAGTAGAACAGGAGTGATTTCTCCACTCTGTGACACTTCCATATGTGGGTATGTTGTGTGTTTTATCTGCTTTAGCTTAGCAGCTGCTGTGGGTGATCTGGGCTGGTCGGGGCTAATGGCTGACTTGTTTTCTGGTCCAGCTGAGCTCTTAATTACACGACTGAGCTTGTTATAGCCTAATTAAAATGGTAAAACACAGGGCAGAGGGAGAGGGAGAGACTGAGTGAGTGAGTGAGTGAAAGAGCAGTGAGAGAGAGGGGAGCGAGTTAGACTAGCAGCACTCACTCCCTCTCTCTCTCTCTTTGCCTCCCCCTTTATTAAACTGTTAACCCACAAGGCCCCAATCCCCCCCTTACCCCCCTGCCTGCCCCTGGCTATTTGGAACAGGCCGCGAACTGCAGCCGTAATCAGCAGGCCTACATTTCAATAACACATTTTATCATTTAACCTCTAGTTATACACATTAAGGTGGCAGAGCATGTGCCATTTGGGGAATTGAAGTAGGGAATTTGTGTCGATAAGAAAGTTAAACACAAAAACAAAATTACCAGCCAGTTATTACAGGAGCCCGAGGACAGAAAAAAAGAAGTTCACCGAGTTTGTATCAGAAACTAAGACACGAGAGGGAGGGGACGGCAGGAGAATAAGGACGAACAGTGTTTTTGTTGTTCAGTTTTCAAGAGTATACTTTTGGGTCAATTAACAATAAAGATCAATTGATATCGCTTTATCCTTTCTTCTGTGAGTTTTAGCCCGCAGTAACGAGATAAATATTTATGAAGGCAGAAAGTCCCCTGCCTCTCCTCCTTGTGTCAAATGCTGAGCATGATCAAAGGCTCAGCCCCCCCCAAAACACACGACACACTAAAAGCATCAAGGCTCTGTTGGCATTGTTTTTCTGCTGTCCCACAGCTCAAACACAGAAAACTATTCATAACCCCCCCGTACCGTCCATGAGAGAGAGAGAGAGAAAAAGCTGCAGATGGGTTTGGGACCAGAACACTGTCGCTTTAAGATAAAATATTCTATCTTCTACATCATAATTATCTCCTTAAGGTAGAAATATTAGCATATCCACCAATCTTATTATCTGAGAAATTGGCTCATTAAGTCAGCTCGCTCCCCTTGCGCCCACCTTGTTCTCCATTGTCCGTACTTCATCAGCGAGGGAGGGTGCCGAGTGGCATTCTGACTGACAGGAGGCGCACGGCACTCTGAGGAGGCCTCTGTGGGGACTGGCCGGGGCCGGCGCGGGGATGATGGCACAGAGATCCAATGTTCGAGGGAAAAAAGAGGAAGGAAGCATCCTCACTGGTGCTGAAGTCAGATCCCAGAGCGAGCTCTCCCTTGAGATGGGAGGAGAGTGCTTTGACCGACACAGCTTCGCAATCCTTTTGTGATTAGTGAATCTCTAAGGTTGTAATTTTAGGTAGTGATTTAGGCAAAAACTGATCAGCGTTGCTTTCTGCAAAATAAAAGTTGCAGAACGTGATTTAACTCTCCTGAGTCGTGCTTGAGTCAGGCTGCCTGTGAGGGAGACCATCAGCGCAACCCCGCCTGGGGATGAGGGCTAAACCCTGGACGGAGACAGTGTTCAAAGCCCAATTTATGGTCTTAAAGAGCAGAGCATACATTTGCTTAGTAATCAGAAAGACAGGCTTTCCAAATTACATTTCCCGTGCTATTAGATATTAATGACGTGCTGGAGAATAGCCCCGGCCTCTAATCTGCAGGATTTAATCCCTCGAATGAAACCTGACACCCATGGAGGCTAATGAAATCATTCTTTTAATCCAGGGAAATGTCGCCCATAAGCCTGCAGCTTTAGGAAACCACAGGAAGCATAGCAGACTGCGCAGTCTGGACAACACAGTGCTGGATGAGGTCAGGTAGAGGCAGCTGATTGGAAGGTAAGGTAAACATAGAAGAGGTTAGAATATAATAGAAAAGACAGAAATAGAGAAAGGATGCAAAATTACAATGTGTGATTAAAGATGAGCCAATCTTTGTGATGTTTCTCCAGACCACAGAGATGCTTCCACGCACTATAGGAGCTCCCTCCCTGCCAGCCTCTCCCTGGCTCTCTCTCCATGGCTGTGTGGGATTGAGTTGTTAATTAGAATCGTGGCCAGGCCAAATGAATTCAGACCTTCTTCCCGTCTTCTTCTGTAATGGTGCTGCAGACCCCAAGCTGTGGGCTTTAATTCTCCCCTCATCAGTAAGATGGAAAAATCACCTCGCTGCCATTCAGCTTTGCCACTCATTAACCAAGCCAAGAAAAGGTGATTGGCACAATGGAGAAATTTTTATTATGTTTTTTTCCCCGCTGTCATTTTTTTTGATGGCCCGCATATGCATAGAAATCATTCTTTAACAAAAACGTGTGAATATGTGCAAGACTAAGAAAAAAAAATCCCATATGTATAAATCCTGCAGGCAATCCCTCTTTTTTTTACATCGAGAGAGTTTGAATAAACCATTATCTGACTAATTTTACACTAAACGATCCACAGTACGAAATCGCATCCACCGTCTCAAGAAAAACAAGCGTGCGCGCGTCTCTGCTGTGCAAGTGTGACTCCAAGTGCCTAAATACTTATGAGGGTGCAGCCGCTCAGCTTGTGTGTATTAACAGGCCATGTGTGAGGCATGAGGGTCGAGTTGTGATATGCTTAACAGCCAATTTACAAAGGTCAGGTGAGTGGGATCAAACGGGTGGGAAGATCACACCTCACACTCCTAAATGAGAAACAATCATCCCTCCAAAGGTCACTCAGACACAACTAAGGATTAGAATAATAGAGCAGGCCTTCTGCTCCTCTTTCTCCCTCTCTTTCAGCTCCTCATCTTCCTCCTCCTCCTCCTCCTCCTCCTCCTCTCCACGGGGAGTATGAAGAAAAAAGAATGAGAAACCTCTCTTCATTTATATCTGCTATTCTTCTTCTTCTTTTTCAATCATATATTGCTCTGTGTTTGAAGATGACCACCATCAAGCAGGAAAATACATTTTCTCTCTGGGGTCTTCACGTGCGCATATATAGAATGTATTTATTTATTTTAATAAAGCAAGCTTATATGGGTTTTGCAATTATCTTTTTTGGAAAAAAAAACAACAATTATCATTTTGAACAACCAAGCAACTAAGCTCTTTAAAATTAATCTGCAGTGTAAGACCGAATTCCATTTTCCAGACCAGCCCTGGCTGTGCAGATGTGTTTATTCATTTTTTTTTTTATAAATTCACAATTATCACTAGAGGTCAGGGAAAATAAAAAAAAGTCCCTGTCAGTGTCCACACTGCAAAATAAAGATTATTTATTTTTGTACAAATGAAAATGAGAAGCAGGAGCAATATTGTCCAGCCTACAGAGACCAACAGCCACAAAGTGAAGTAACAACAGGGGGCAGTGTTGGGTCATACTAGACAACGCCCAACTGTCTGTCCACCACACTTTCTTTCTCTCTCTCTCTGGCCACAGTCCAGTCTCACCACCTTTCAGGATTAATTACACTTTTTCAATTAATGTTCTAATGAGAGCTGCTGGTGCAGAAGTCTGATAAGGCAGTTAGGGAGTGAATGAGAAACACACACACGCTCACACACACACTGAGCAGAAATAGACACAGCCTACAATGACAGACTGGACATAACAGAAGCTAACGGAGCTGACACAGTGCAGTGTGTGTCAGAGGTCAGGTTTGCTAGAAAAAACAGACCGATGTGAGGAAACAAACACGCACGTTTGTTAGACACGTGCTGGGATATTAGATTAGAAAAAAATGAAAAACAAACAATCAGCAAGTTGCGATGACACAGTCCTGCACCCCAATCTGGGTTTCCATGGTAATGAGCTCAACTGGTTCAAGCTGAGCTTCGCACACTCGCGTGAACTTTGCCGGCACGCACCAGGGGACCTGTCAAGTATAAATTAGTGCCGTTGATTTGTCACAAGATGCCCCCGAAGGTCATTAATTGGTCAGTGATTGGAGGTTGGCATGTCATTTATATGAAGATAATTTGCATAAGGCAGTAGACTGCACTCCCTCCTCCCAAAAGCATTCTATAGGGTGAAACCTACTAACTGTCTTCAACCAGGAAGAGTAGTGTGCAGCTTCCACACATCACCGCAGAGCATCCTATAAGAAACCATAGCTCTCTTTACCTTTTATCTGCATACAAAGCTTCAAGGCTGCATATCCAGTAGTCCAATAAACAGGAATAATTAAAGTAAAAAAAAAAAAAGTTTCATCTCAGTAACAATATCTGCCGGTTCAAAAGGGCTTGCATTATGAGCACTATGCCTTTAAATACCAATAAGAATATGCTATCTTGCCAAATACAGAATATTCATATCATTTTAAAATACAGTAACTCACAGAAAGAATAAATACATTTTCAAAGGGCGATAATGAAAATCAACGCAGATATGATGAATCTTAAAGAGGCCCCATTGTTCAAGAACCAGACCCAGATTGAAGGTCAAAGAGAGAGAGAAGGGGAAAAAAAGGGAAAATCCCTCACTTTTTCCTGTGACATCCTTTTGAAAGTGTGGAGGCCGACTGGACTGGGAGGACAAAGGAGGAGGTGTGTGTGTGTGTGAGGGAGAGAGAGAGCACTGAGAGAGACGAGCACAGAAATATAGTTTTTTAATTTTAAATAAAGCACTGGATGTGATTCGTACTCTGACTAATCAGAGCAAACCATTACATTACATTTTGCTCTTTTAAAGATAATACGAATTAATAGTGTCTTGTCTGTATATGCATTAGTCCGTATATGCATTAGTTAAGAGTTTGTTAAATTAGAATTCCATTTTCTCTCATGTACTTACACAGTCTTCACCAAAGGAGAATATGAAAGTACGAGTGTGAGATTACTTTTCCCTCCGATGCTGCTGCTGCTGCTGCTCTCGCTGCCCCAACCACACAGACACCAAAACACACACTTATTCACTCACTTTCGTTCCCCCGTTTCATTTTCTTTCTCTCTTTTTTTCCTCTCTCCCTCTCTCTCTTCGTCTCATTGCACCATAACCACAGAGAGATGAGTTCAAGCCACCATTAAAGCGTTAAAAATTTAAATATCAAAAAAAAAAAAAAATCTTAACGCTCTTTTTAATTAAAAAGGATCCTAATAATCCACATCATATTATACGTCGCAGATTCATCGGTCAATTTAATAACAGTGAGGCTTTTGGATCTTAATATCTCTGCTACCAGGTTTCCTTCATAACTGAGAGCCCGTGTTAATTACAGCAGAGCCTAATGGTGGGGAATATTCAGGGCCTCTCCATGTTTTGATAAATGGCTTTCCACTAAGATTTATTCCTAATTATCTCATTTGTCTTTCTCCATTACTTTTTATAGCTTAAATTTATGAAGTCATTAAGACGTTAGTGGGCCTGATAATGATTAGGAGAAGGAATTGTATGAAAGTGAATTATATGAAAATGATTATGGCTAAAGGAGTGTTTAAAATGAGAGCTGCGGAAGCCCGGACGTGTGTGTTAGTGCGAACGTGAGTGTGTGCATGAGGTACACGGGGCTTTGTTTGAAGGTGGCACACGCTAACCCCCCCCATCCCAGTTAATGCTACCACCTTGCACCAGTGGAAATAACCATGATGAAACATCTTTGTCACTTCCCTCATTCCTCTGTGTCTCTCCTCCCTGCTGGCCTGCTTCAGCTCATATCTGTGCTCCATCTATCTGTCTGGTCCGACTGTGTTAACGTGGGGCAATGTTCTCTCCGAGTAATGAGAGATAATCTCTTTCTCTAACACACTTCTACAGATACAAAGAGGTTTTTTCTCTCTCTTTTGCACACTGCAACTGACTGGTTTTTAATTTCATTTGCCTCAGAACATAATGAAACGTATAAAATACAGAGGCCCAAGTCTACGTTTGGGCTGCCTAACTGCCTAACACTGCCTAACCGTCACTGCACACGGGGAATGGGAGTCCTCTCCTTTAGTGCGAGACACCACAGTTTGCCTAAAATTGTACGTGAGTGTCAGAGTTTTAAAACACACTTTTCTCAAACATACCGTATCTCAGCTTTTCTGCCTCCACCCTCTTGTACCGCTTCTTCTTCTTTTTTTTTTACCAGGCTTTGTGCCAGAGATCATAGCAGGCAGTGCAAGCCCCTGCTTAATAAATTAATTATTTGATTATTTAATCATCTTGATGAAGAGCATCTTTAACACTGGTGTTAATTAGCCAACATCTGGGCCAGTCAGCAGGCCAGCCACACAGAAACAGGGAGGAATACCAAAACGCTCTCTGACGCTCCCTCTCATGCATGTCAAGATCTGCATACTTTTGGGATTTTGTGGCAGAAAAGAGGGCATCCAACTGTCTTCGTGCAAGCAGTGTAGAATAATAACCACACATGAAATACATCTTTCTTTCTCTTTTATGCTAATAACATTTAGAGACAAACTAAAATATCTATGCCGTCTCCATTGCCGTGTGTCTCTGTATTAATTTTGCCTCTCACCTTTACTCGCCTCAGTCTCATGCAATTCTGTCTCCCGCCAGTCGGAGGAGCAATGCCATTCCTTTTGACCCGATAAGACGCAGACCTTCATTTCAATTCTCAATGTCCACAATATGATCGTGATAACACATGCCGGTGTTGCGCAATCTTGCACTTTAAAGCGATAACATGTGGCATGTAACCAGCAAAAACAGAAACTTGCTTTAATGGGGAAAAAGTATCCTATTCCTGATCACTGGAATCTATATGTAAAGCATCTCTCTGTCTCTACTTTTCAGTCATCTATATTTAGAAAGTGAGGCTCGGTCTATTGAAAGCAGCAGTCAGTGGATGGATGGAGAAAGTATATTTGTGACTCTCCAGTCTGATTAAGCCTACTTGAGTCTGGCTGGTGCTACTTCACACCGCCGTCAGTGGACGAGGGAGGACTAGAAAGGTGTGTGTTCATGTGTAGAGTGAAGTGGTGGAGGGGGGATGGAAGAGGGATTCCCTTTAATTGCAATCATTCTGGCAGCACTGCAGGGATCTACATGCCATGCATACAATTAAAGAGGTGAGGGGAGGAGAGGAGATTTCCTTCCAAACTTAAACACAAACTGAAAAGCACATCAAACTCCTCTGAATGCAGTGTTTGTTTGGCCTCAGCTCTAGCGATCCTTAAAATGCTGACAGAGCAGTGTTAGCAGCAGCATCTTGATTTCTGTGTGTCCATGTTTATATGTATGCTTTCTCTGTGTTGCTGAGGTTAATTGAGACACACAACTCATCTCTACCCTGATGAGGGTCAGAGCACAGAGGCAGATCTGCATCCCATTAATCTAACCCCAATTTATGCTGCCACACACTGTCAGTCGCAGCACTGCCTCATCCGCCCCTCCCACCCCGCACTCGCACACATACACACAATGCTCCCCCCATTAATTTAACCCCAATTTGTGTTGTCCTCCGCCGCTGTGATGCATAGCATACATTTGGACTCGCAATCACAAGTGCTTAATAGTAAGAAATCACACGCTAAGCACTTCTGCTTTCTAACACACCCTCAGCAAGACAACAGTAGCTCATGAAGAGTTTGTATAATTTACTTCTGACTCCAGGACCATGTTAAAATTGACCCACAGTAGAATCTGAAAACAGCTAACCGCAGCAACACACACTTTCCTCAGCAGCACACACATGCAATATCTGACATCTGTGTTGCCTCTATTATTCCTGCACAAGTTCCTCACACAACAATGGCCTGACAGAAAGCTAAACCCTGCAGCACCCAGAAAAAGGAAAGGCAAATTAACCAGCTTCACTCTAACACTGAGGGACCATTAAAGTCGAAACGCCTGATCTCCCTGGCTGGTTTTTCCTCTGCGTCCTCTCCCTCGTTCCTCTCTCGTTTTCTCACTCTCCAGCAGGAAAGGTTAACCGTGAGAGGCTCTCAGAGACACTCCAGCAGACACACAAGTGATCTTTCCTTTAATTGGCTTTTCCACTCCCCTTCTCCTCCTCTCTTCTGCCTAGCAGGTCAGCACCGTCCACTGCCGGGCCTGACAGAGGAAACACGAGCACACACACGCTCAGCACCACAATAAGGCAGCTGGGCTTAACTGAGGATTTGATGCACAGGGTGGGGTGTGTGCGTGTGTCTGTGCACCTTTAAATATCTCCATCCGACCAGTCAATCTGTCGTTAGTAATACAGAATAGCAGTACTGTGTAATTGAGCTATCTGGCTCTTGGGCCTCCATGATGTCCTCATCCATGAAGCAGCTGACACTGTGGCTCTGCTCCTCACTGTCACAGGGAGAGGGCATACAGGAAATTTATAAGGAGAGCACTGACAGACGTGAGGCTATTACCAGCCATTGTGCAGTCTAGGTTTTTTTTTTTTATCAGCAGTGAATCGTACAACCTTATTCTTCCTCCCCAAGGAGAATTTCACAAAATAAAATGTTTTTGAGTAGGAGCATGCACCTTGCAAATGCTGCTTTCAGGCAGCCTTTAGACTCTGTCAGAAGGATGAAACAGATGCATATATTCTGGCTGAAAAGCTGCTATTATTACACGGTTGGAAAAGAGGCCAAGCTGAGCTCCTGCAATTGAAAACATCATTGAGAAAAGTTATCCAATTCTATAACTTTTTTTCACATCTGGAAGAAAAATGCTTAATTGTGTTCTTCTTAACTGAATCTGGCAGGCAGCAGATCTAGATAGGAGAAAGAGAATCACAGTGTGAAATGAGCTATACGCTAGACTGACTTACCCACGGTAGCCTAGAATCGGAGCAAGACGACTAGACAAGGCAGTTCACTCAATTGCACCCTGGACTCGGTTATGCCGGCTATTCTGCTTCATCTCGCTCTGTGCGCCAGGCCTCGACACAGCCATTATCCACAGGGTGCAGTGTGTGAGAGGACATCATTACCAGCTGTCTGTGGAGCTGCCTCTTTCCCCCTATCTCTGCAGACGCCATCCTATCTAACGGCTCAGCCCAAGGAGAACCAGGGCAAGGCAGGCAACTGAGAATAGCCTCATTCCCACCTTCCCCAGAAACAGATAGGACACCAAGATAGCTGTAGCCTGCTGGTCACTTTCTAGCTCCGTTAGGCTGATAATGGAGTGAGGCTTATGACTCATCGAGACAGAAGTTCAGATGTTCAGTCCTTAGGTGCAAGACTTACTGAACAATAGAACAAAAGAAGGAAAGTGAAATTTTGTTTGGGATCATTACAGCGCCACAAAAATTCATTTAGAATAAGACACGAAAAAATTTGTTGACTGGTTGTTTATGTGTGTGCAAGTAGCTGCAGTTCCCAGCATGTAAAACAGACTAAGCAGCAGATTAAAACCAAGCATAAAAATATTTACACGTTTTCTGAATAATACATGTGCATTGTGATACACACTTTGCATACTTTCACCGGTTTTGGTAAAGTATGGCTTAAAATGTACACATATAAAACATAAACCCCAGCAGAGACTCTATGTTGTACTTAAAACATGCTCAGAATACAAGAAAATAAGTGAATTCAGTGCTTTTTAAACCATTTTAAACCAAAACTGCTGGCCAGGTAATGTGTTCGACGACATCAGTAATCACAGTGACTTAGCCAGGTAAAGAAAGACACCATCATGACATATGGAACTCTGACTTAATAATTAAGTGTTATTATCGGACAAACACGGTTTGATGTGCAGTTAATTTCCCTAACAACAGTATACAGACTTCTTGGATGGCAGGTGAAACTCTATTTTATTAGTATGTTAGAAATAATTAGCACCCACACTAATTAGTACACCAACCTCTTATTCAGATCTCCTCTGGTTCCAGAAAACAAGATGGCAAGAGACAAAAAGGACAACTAGAAGCTTTAAAAATTAGTCCAGAAACTATTTCATAACATCATGATGGCTACACTGAACAATCACTATTCCATGTATGCTCCGAGCTAGATGCTAATGTCAACATGCTAACATGCTTGCAATAACATCAGTTAGCAATGTCCTGTATGAATAAATACAAAGCTGAGGAGAAAAAACACATTTAATTTATATTCTGTCTTGAAACACAAATGATCACAACAGTGCCAGAGGAACAAGGACCAACACAATCATGTAGTCATGTGTATATCACTTCATTGCGCTGCTAACAGTAATTTACCACATGTTACGGTAAGCACGATATAAGCATGGTTTAAATTGCTGCAGTAAATGAAGTGACAGCTAGATTTCAAAGCTTTCCTTTCACATGTGAATAAAAAAAGAACACACTTTGAGATCCTGCCTTGCTTGTAATTGTGCGTTTTTGGTGGGGCTCTCTGATGTGCTGCAGTTTGACTGAGTCTGGAAGCTGTCTTTTCCCCAAGCCGGACAGCAGGTGGGTAACTAAACCAAAGCAACAAGCAGTGAAGGGAAATGGGCTTTGAGGTTGTCATGGTAATAAGAGCGTTATGACCCAAACAGTCTCTGGGATATTACCCTAACCCGTGCTGCTGCCCGTTGGTTGACCCCCCCCCCCAACTGCCTTCACACTTGCTGAGGGCTAGGTCTGGTGTTTAAGTCAACTGGACCATTTCTGTTTGAATTTCTGCCATCACACACACACCCACACTGCTGTTACTGTCTCCGGCCTCTTTTCTTTTAGTCAGTAATGCACATATACACAGACAATAGTCCAATAGCGGCTCTTGCTGACGAAGGACAGGAAATAAGTGTTTATGCAGACAAGGCGCCCCTTCCTGTGTGTTTCCACAAGGTGGTATGAGTCTATATGTGTTTCTGCATGTCACCTCCCCTTTAAAATGTTAAATTTGGATATAATTCTTTCTGAAAGGTATTTTTCTCATATTTGATTTTCCTATTTCTGTCTTTTTTAATCCACACTGTGTCACCCCCTCCTTATTTCTCACTGCTTTTACTGGCTATGGACAACAATGGAGTTTTGTTCATGGATCTACCTTCACGAGAGTTTTTTCCCCCCCAGATGAGTAAACGTCTTCATATTGGGTTTTTCAACCATGAGCCCAGTGCTCCAGTTGTGCAGTATAGGTCACTGGTGAAGTGCTGTAGACGGTAATGTGGTGAAGCCAAACAGAGACATAGCAGAAAGCAGAGAGGTTGTTTAGGCCTGTAAGATGTTGACGTGTTACCATTGCATTCTGCGTGTGTGAGAGTGTGTGTGCATGCATGCGTGTCTGTGCATAAGGACAAGGCTCTGGTCTGTGCTCTCTGTTTGCTTAAGGTGGCATGACTCAGCTTGACTCAAAAACAGAAGCCTGTTTTCGCTTGGCCAGCCAACGGCCTGTCTGACATTTAGTTAGATTTCTCTCTCACACACACTTTCACACTTGAACACATACTCACTTGGCAGCAAGTCAGCATCACCGCCCGGAGCCAAACTGCCCCTCTTGACTCTCTCCGTCTGCCCAGTCTTCACCTTTCATCTCCTTTTCTGAGCTCAAATGTCCACCAGAAGTTATAAGAAGTCAAGCAATTTTTTTTCTAAAATTTTTCATATAGAATGAAAAGAAATTGTAAAGAAAAGAAACTGAAGAGATAGGATAAGTTGGATGCTGAGAAACAGTCATGATGGTTCTGGGCACATCTAATGCCTCAGGCAGGATGGGAGAGAGCTGGGACCTTGGGTTGGTGTTAGGGGGTGAGAGGATATAGATATCTTATGGTGAGTCTCCATGTCTCTTGAAGTAATGCTCCTTTGAAGTAATGCTTCTGCGATTATGAAGCTCTATGTAAAAGGGTTTGGATGAGAAGTTCTGCAATCGTGCCCTTGAACCAATGGGGTGCCATTCCTCTTCACCCCTCACTGTCTTTCTCTTCTTTTTAGTTTTGTCACTTTGCTTTTTATATTTTCATTCTTGATATGTTTTCCAGTGACTTTTAATCTGTTTATATTTTTATATATGACAGTCATTCCTCTGTCAGATGAAGACTCCCTGTTCAGTCATCAGTTATTATTTTGAACTGTTTCATTATGACATTATGTCATTACACAAGAAAAGTAATGTATTACATCTTACTCATTACCAGAGATGGGCAGTAACTTGTAACGTGTTACTGTAATCCGATTACCTTTTTCAAGTAACGAATAAAATTTTTTTTGCTTGATGCAAAAATTTTAAAGATTAAAACTAATAAAACAAGTTTTAAAAAGAGACTTTTCCATTTGATTACATTTTGTATGATGGATTATGTAGAAAAAGTAGAATTGGGCTGAAAGATCTATCGCTTTATCACCTATTCAGGTTATAAATCGTGTTTTTAAAAAGTAACTAAGTAGCTAAGTAATTAATTACCTTTGAAAATAAGTAATCAGTAAAGTAACGGGATTACTTTTTGGGGGAAGTAATCAGTAATTAGTTACTGATTACTTTTTTCAAGTAACTTGACCAA
>NW_005188604.1:0-16098 GCF_000239375.1 Pundamilia nyererei
ATTTTTAGCTGGTTTGCTAGAAATTGACCGGATTTATTACCATGTTCATAATTTTAAGTTAAGCAGGACAGAGTTTTTTTTAAAGAAAGACTTACTTATATTCTCAGAAGTTAAGCATAACAGGCTTCTGTTTAAGAAAGAGACCTGTTTTATTGTGTTAATGTTGTCATTTTGAGCTAAAAATAAATGGCTAAATGATCATTTGTTTCCCATATGGTCATATCACAAAGAATATGCATCTGCTTAAATCAAATTCAAGTCAAATGGTTAAAAAATAATTTCACACACAAAAAAAAGAACTACAAAATTCACGACACTGGGAAGTGTGAACTGGGTTGCCCGGCCCTGGCCACGAGGTGTCCCTTATTTATTTTTCAGTGAGTTGGCAACCCTAGCTGTAGCCTGTGTCACCCCTCCCCCAACACACAATAGCTAACTCTCCCTCTCTCTTCTTTACCCCATGTCATGTCTGCTGCTAATATACAAAGTCGTTTACTGGCAATTAATGTTTGCCCTAAATTACCACATTGTAAATACTCTTATACTTATTATCTCAGACACTTTATGGGACATTCATGTTTGGGCTCAACTACCATAGTGTAAATACTATTATATTTTTATTTACTGTGCTAAGTGCCTTCTTTTTACTTTATATTTTATACTTTCACAACGTTTACTATGGTTATTATGTTAATATGCTGCTTCTTGTTTTATTGCTGCTGGCCTCTGTGAGATACCAAACAAATTTCGTTGTGTAGCTACAATGACAATAAAGTTCTTCTTTATCTTATCTTATCTTTATCTTTTACATCAGGGGATATGATGGTTGAAACTCAAAATATAGCCACAGCTCTCCAAGTAAGATGTCAGTACTAAATAAAACAGTCCAGTTATGAAGCTGAACAAACCAATTTACTCAGGAACAAATCAAACTCTGAAATAAACCAAACAGTAACATTTTAAGTTATCTTAGTGACTTATATGTCATGTTTAACCTGAGTAGCCAAAGACTGTGGGTATTTGAAAACGATGTGCTGGGAGTTCGCTGTTCCCACTGGCTCTAGTGAGGCTTGAACCCCGGCTAGCTATTGCGCTGGTGGGTAACAGACGCCTCTGAAAAAATCAGAGCATGTTTGCAAATATGTGGTGTCTTGATAAATCGAGCAGATGTTTGAAGTTTACACAGCTACATTCTCGCCTGGAAATATTTTCAAAGTTTATTTTGTGACCCAGAAAGAGTAATATTTAAACGTTTTTAGCTGCGGTCCTCCACCATTACCGCGTCTGAGTTTTGGACAAAATGCATTCTGGGATATTTAGCTGTACCAAGTCCACACAAGCCACCGATGCATGCTCGAAAAAAAAGGAGGAGCGAGACCACATCTGGGAATTTTGAGCGTACTTGGCTTGATGGGTACTTGGTCTGTAACTGATGATGTATCACAAGCCCATGAGAACACAAGTACACATATTGAGAAACAGCCTCAGAGTCAGTTTGTGCCAGTATTCATTTAGTTTTGGTTGTCAATGAATTATCAACTAGTAAAAAGCTGCCACACCAGACAAACCAGTGTTCCATATTAACTGGTTTTTATGTGAACTGGCTACATTTATTCATGTTTTTCACTGTGTTCCAGATGTTGGATCTGCAGATTCCTCATTTTTACTGAACGTTCGTCTCCGTTTGTGAGTGTATCTGATATTTGATTAAAGACCTTGGCAAAAAAAGCTTTCCAGTTTGTGCCAGTGCTAATGCAGACACACATCATTATGTTCTTCAGATAACAATTATTTCAATTAACTCAGATTAAGTGGTGATGGTCGCACACAGTTGGTGGATATTGTGAAAAATAAATCGTCTTAAATAATCAATCTCAGGTGTTCTGGGCAATATCAAACGTCACCACACTGTGTTTGTAATGTTTTATTATACCTTAAAATAATAAATGAGTTCAGGGTGCTGGGAATTTAATTCTGACAATGAGTCATTTAGCAATTCACTACAGACACCTCAAACAATAAATACACTTATCATCTTTACCTTCATTTTAGTACAATGATTGTCTGGCAGAAACGTACTAGTACACATCTCACACTGATAAATAAAGCACTTAGCATTAGATGAGTCAGATTGGATACAAGTTTATGGAACCTGGATGAAATCATGTGTTTCTTGTAGGCTGCTCAGCGTCCATTGCTCCTCATTTTAAATCCTGTTTATCATCTTCGACTCGGATCAGTCACTCGGAGGGAAACACAAGTTCCAGCAGCTCTAAGCTCAGGAAACAAACTACATTTACTTATTTTGTGCACAATATTGTGACGATGTTATATTGAACAGCAGCTGCCCACATTAAACTGTGACTATCACCAGGTAACCTGAGTGTTTCCCCAATCAGCAGAAGGTGTTAACCAGCTGACAGGTGAGCAGACATATGCAGGTAAAATGAGGGTCTGTTGAGCTGATCGTTGGTGTCAGGAGGAAAATGTCAGCTTGTTATCAAGTTCTGAATGATGTTACAGAAACACGGAGACACAAGACCAGGCAGAAAATAATTTCTTGAAAAGGGAGCTTTAGACACAGACATACTGAAACACTGAGGACAAGACAGACCAGGTAATATACTAGAACAGACTCATAACTAAGAATACATAGAAAAACCTAAACTAAAGAAATCACAAATACAACAATAAACTCAAAATGCTGGGTCACATGACCCAGGACCGTGACAAACAGATGGAGCCACATGTTGTATTTGGTACAGATTTGATGTCAGATGCATAAAACTGCTCTTCCTGACATAAACACTGAGGCACTGGAACTTCTCTCTGAGTAGAGATGTCAGTGCTGATCAGTAATCAATAAGTAATCAGTGTTTTTTAATAGTAATGTGCCATCTGTTAGCAAAAACAAACAAACATGTGGTGTACATCTGAACATGTAGTATAGAGAGTATCGGGGCTGCCTGATGCTTCTTGACTTGTTTGACAGCAGGGGAAGGATCTCCCAATGTTTCTGATAGCTGATGGAGTTTGTTGAAGCTCGTACCAACATGTGCTTTGGCTCCTTCGTCCACTCACCTTTTCATCTCCTCCAGTTTCTGGACCTTCTCTGTGTCTCCTTGCTCCTTTATCTTCTCAATCAGGTAGTCCAAGTGGACAATAGTGGATGCTGAATCAGCTTTCAGAGCGATCTGCTCCAGTCTGACAACATGTTGGTAGGACTCATCCAGGAACTGGGAATTCTCGGCTCTCAGCTGTTTCATTTCCTTTTCAAGATTTTCTGAAAGACTCAATATTTTCTTAAATTCTATTTTATTTCCTGTCTGTTTCAGGGCTTCTTCATGTTTCTGATTTCTCTCTGTTTCACTTCAGCCAGCTTGATTCTCTTTCAGGTTTTGGATGGAGGCTTTCAGTCTGATTCATTTAACACTTCAACTGTTGTCATCAGTTTTTAAGGATTAGATTTTCCCAAGAAGTCTGTCAACTGATCCATGGAGCTCAGAATCCACACGTCTCTGTTCATGGAGCATAATGGAGACGGAGACAACAGCCCCTCCCTAACACTTCCTACCTGCTCCTCCTGTGTGAGTCACGGCTGGAGATATGAACCAAGATGGAGCTGAATGCTTTACAATAAGAACCAATCAGAGAGCCTGTCTGTATTTTTTCCATCAGTTATCATCATCGATACTCGTGGATCTCACTCAGGTTACAAATGCAGGTTTTGGATGTTTTTTGAGCTGACTGATGTATTTTTTACCTGCAGCCTTCACACAGCGTGAACACTGAGTGTTCAGACAGGCCTCAAATGTTTCACCTTGTGATCTGGAAGAAAAACATATAACACAGTGCACACGTTCATAATTACATGTGATGATATACTGCTGGTGTCATGATGAGTGTTTAGTGCTGACACCAAATAACAATCAAAGTTATTCAGGTGAAGAGTCAGTGATGAATAAGGAGGACCAGGAGAGTCACACACATCCAAATAAAGCACGTTGTGTAATTATATATAAATACATAACTATATTGTTGTTACTACTGGTTGTTACAGTTACTTCCTTGTGTTAAATGTTAAAATGGTTTAAGAGGCATGTCCCTGTTTCTCTGGTGCAAACAATAAATTGAAAGTGTTTGAGGAACAAAGAGAAACAGAAAATCAGCCGATGATCCAGTGAAGACACTCTGAGCAAAGTGACTGAATGAAGCAGAACTTTTATTGAGAATTGACAAAAAAGTGCAAAAAGCAGGAGATGATTTAATATGGAAGAACAGAATATAGAGAATTTAAACAAAGTCCAACATGAAAGGATCCAAATGTTTCTACTTGGCCTGAATCATCAGAAATATTTCAAGCAGCCATTCAAAGCATGAAGACATATGAAGAATCCGAGGCATCGATCAAATGGAAGAAGATCATGTTATAGGACTGGACTCAGAAACACTGAAGAGTCAAAGATGGATTGAATATTTTTACACTGTGTCTGAGTTCAGTGTCTCCAACCTCCTCTGTACTCACTGTTTAGAAAGACAACAACTTGTCTCTGGATCTGGAGTGACATGTTACTGTCCCACAACCACTTCACTGAGTCACCATGAGAGGAGCAGCAGAATAAAGCTCACACTGACAACAGTAGAACAACTTGACAGAAACACATGTATTTGTGGAGAACACAGTTTAGTTTGTGACATCAGAGACAGAGGGAGCTGTTCTCATACACTATTGTACTGATCATTGAACAGCAGGGGGCGTCCTCACTGCACTTACAGCACAGCTGGCAGCTCAGACCAGCTCTGCTCTGCATAATAACTCACTGTGGGGTCTATGTCGTAATATTAGTCATAAGATGTTACATAAGTACAAATACCTGTGTGAAATACATGTATGTTAATAAAGAAAAAGCAATAAATCAAATGATTTTCTATAAATGAGAAATTATATATTCGTTTTATTAACTGGATAAAATATGAAAGCACAAATGATGTTCCCGTCTTAGCAGGAGGCCCTCATGTCTGCATCAAAAATCAATTCCTCACATTCAATTAACTATCAGCCGCTATAAAAATACAAAATATCATTACCACATGATTTATAGCTCTGTACATGAGACCTTTGAAGAAAAGGTCACCATGTTTCACTGATCAGTCATTTTCACGTTGTTTAAATGCTATAAATTCAACTCTTAAAAATTTGGGGAATTTTTATATAACAATTTCTTCTCGAGGCGAAAATTATTTTAGAAGTAATTAACTTTTTTCTGAAGGCAGCACCAAAGCAGATTGAGCCACATGCTGTGTTTGGTACTGATTTGATGCATAAAACAAACACTGAGCCACAGTAGCTTCTCCTTAGGACTACAAAACTGCTAAACAAACTGACTGCTCTCTAAGTAGAGATGTCAGTGCTGTTCAATAATCAACAAGTAATTTCTAATATGCATTTTTAATAGTAATATGCCATCTGTTAGCTAAACAAGAAAAACCTGTGGGGTACATCTGACCATGTAGTATAGAAAGTATCAGAAAAAAGAAGCCATCTACACAGCTGCCTGATGCTTCTTTACATGTTTCACTTATACCAGGCCAAGGATGTCCCAATGTTTTTCATAGCTGATGGTATTTGACTAAACTTGTACAAATATGCTGCTTTTTTGGTTTTTTCATCCACCCTGCTTCTCATCTCCTCCAGTTTCTGGACCTTCTCTGTGTCTTCTTTCTCCTTCATCTTCTCAATCAGGTAGTCCAAGTGGACAATAGTGGACACTGAATCAGCTTTCAGAGCGATCTGCTCCAGTCTGACAACATGTTGGTAGGACTCATCCAGGAACTGGGAATTCTCGGCTCTCAGCTGGTTCATTTCCTTTTCGAGATTTTCCAACAGGGTACACTTCTCCTCACTTTCTTTTTGATACTTTTCATATTTCTGCTCCTTTTCTCTTTTGTTCTGTGATAAAACAGCTACTGTTTTCATTGTTTTGTTCACTTCCTCTGTAAGAGTTTTTAACTCACGCCTCTGTACCTCACATTCTAGCTCATTCTTCTCATACGTCTTTTTCATTTCTTCATTCGTCTTCATTACCCTCCTTGTCTTGGTCACAAATGTCCACTTTTCTTTCACATGATCTGATGCAGGACACTTGTTGGTACAAACAGTGCAGCGACCTCTTTTCATGACTTCACAGTGTGCAGGTTTCCAGCCAATTGTGCATCCAGGATAGTGACAGTTCTCCTCACAGACTATACAGCAGACAGCTGCTTCATAAAAAACTAAACCCCACATCCCACTATCAATGGGATCTTTCACTTTGTAGGGCTCATCAACTTCTACAGTGAACCTCTCATTCCTCTTCATCTCTTCTTCATGTTCCTTCATAGTTTTTTGGATTTTTTGAGCTTCTTCATGTTTCTGTTCTCCTTGGCTCTTTAGAGTTTCGTGGATTCCTTTAACTTCTTCAAGATTTTTCTTTTCTTCTCTCTGTTTTTCTTCATGTTTCTTCAGAGCTTCTTGCATCTGTCTGATTTCTGTCTGTTTCAGTTCAGCCAGCTCGATTCTCTCTTTCAGGTTTTGGATGCAGGCTTTCAGTCTGATTCGTTCATTTAGCACTTCACCTGTTTTCATCAGTTTTTGAGGATTAGATTTTCCCAAGAAGTCTGTCAACTGATTCATGTTTTCCTGTGTAAGTTCCCATGAATGCTTTGAAGACGTATTTTCTTCTGTTCGGTCTTCATACTGTGAGTTATTAAACAGGAAGTGAACAGGCTCAGTCTTCTCATTTTTTGCACATTTAATTGCTGCAACTTCAAGAGCTTCAAGAACATTTTCAGGTCTGCTTCCATCTGAGTGTGTGATCAGAGCTATGATGTTTTTCTCCATGTTTTTTCCAAACAAAGACGTCACTGAATCAAAGACATACAGCAGTCGGTCACTCAGTCGATTATCACTCGCCTTCATGACCAGACCCACTGCATGAACTTCATGGACTCCATCATCTGATCGAAACAAGTCTAATAATCTGTGACTGATGATGTCATCTTTTTCAGTCCCTCTGGTGTCTCCATATCCAGGAGTATCGATGATGGTCAGAGAGTAGGGCAGAGTTTCATCTTCAAAACCAAAGATCTCGTACACCATCACATCTGATGTCTGACTTACTGTCTGACCTTTTGTCTGACCTTCTGTCTGATCTTTCTTCTTCTCCTCCTCTATGATCTGAAACCAGACTCTATCCTCCCACTTCACTCCCATGGTGTAGTTGAGCAGAGCGTTGATCAGAGTAGATTTTCCTGCTCCTGTTTCTCCCACCAGTAAGATGGTTCTGTTTGTCTTGTATGGATTTTTTTCTCCAACAGTGATTCTTGTCAGAGTTCCAAACTTGTGTGTCTTTGGTCTCAGCTGGTAGACATCAGGGGGTGCTGAACTGATGAGAAAACTGTTTAAGATGATGTCTTCATGTGGTGATGAGTTCAAACTGATCCTGCAGAGAAAAGAACAAAATGTCTTCAGTACACATGTAAACATTATGAACATGTTACTACAGTTTAACATTTAAAACTGAGCCGATCCATCTCTGCTCAGAATCAAAAGTCACATAAAATTAAACGATTTTTTCTTTTAACCATTTAGATTCATATTTTTTCTGTCTGCTCTCCCAAAGCATTAGTGGTCACACTGATATTTTAAATTATACGTTATATATTTCTGAGACAAAGGTGACTGTGGAGGGTGACAGCACGCTGCCCACATGATCAGAAGACAGCTTTTTTTTCTCATTTCTTTATCAGTAATTCACAGGCTGAATACATTTCTTTTCTCCCTCAACCTTTCATTGGGCTGGCATGACACCATCTAAGTGGGTCACAGCTGTTGCTGGCCTGGATTCCTACAGTTTCAGTTTCATTTGTAGTTTTTATTGTCATTATTTGTGACACTCATGCTCTTCATCGATCACAGAAATGTGGTTTCTGTGATCGAGTTCATTAGTGTTGTGTCACGCTGAGAGAAGTAACAGTTTGAATGCTGAGGGTGAAACAAACCCAGCACAAACTTTCACTGATGTCTTTCAGCAGCGACATTAATCTGTACACTTTGTCTCCAATTCTTTTGATTGATGTGTGAGACAAACAACCACTGGTCCAGATGTGTCAAAACAATGATTTTATCAAACACACGTGTGGGAAGAAATACACCATCACAATCCTCAGCATAAATCTCCACTAGAAAGCACACTTCAAATGATTTTTAAATGTCAGGGTTCACGCCCTTTCTTGCGTCAAGCAGATACCTAACATGCATAAGTTACAGTTAATGACAGTCACCACACTTCTTTGTTGACAAACTTTAACACACTTAAAGAGACATTTTCACCGTCTTCACACCAGGTGTTTCCTGTTATTTGTTCTTCTTCTCACTTATCTCTGGAAGATCATGAGCACGTTCTGTAAAAAACTGTCGCTCTGCAGGTACAAATTGCAGTGACAAGCAAAATTATGGCTTAACTCTAACCTAGAAATGAGTCTACTTGCTGTGTGCGTGTGTAAGCATGCATGCCCTGATCTTTACTACACTCTGTGTCACCTTTCACCACGAATCATCTAAAGCCAACTTTTTATGAACACATTTTGCAATATGTCTAAGAAAACGATTATAATTACTTCATTTTATAAAAGTTTTACCAAAATGCCACTACTCAAGCTTAATAAAGAGGATATATTTCCCACAACTTTTAATTATCATGTACCTTTGAAAAGAAAATAGTTATTAATAATAATCCTTACAATTAAAATGTATACATTAATAATAATTATAAAAGTCAGACACTCTTCTGTAAGTGCTGTCAGTTTAACATACCGCTGTGCTTTGGCTTCTTCGTCCTCTCTCCTTTTCATCTCCTCCAGTTTCTGGACCTTCTCTGTGTTTCCTTTCTCCTCCATCTTCTCAATCAGGTAGTCCAAGTGGACCATAGTGGACACTGAATCAGCTTTCAGAGCGATCTGCTCCAGTCTGACAACATGTTGGTAGGACTCATCCAGGAACTGGGACTTCTCTGCTGTCAGCAGTTTCATTTCCTTTCCAAGTAAATGAACATCCTTCTCTTTTGTTGATGGTTCATTCTTCTGACCTCTCCTTATCCTGGTCACATATCTCCACTTTCCTTTCACATGATCTGATCCAGGACACTTCCTGGTACATGACGTGCAGAGACCATCTATAAAGACCTCACAGTGATTTAAGGGCACCGTGCATCCAGGATAGTGACAGTTCTCCTCACAGACTGTACAGCTGACAGCTGCTTTAAAACCCGGCCCACACATCTCTGCTCTGATAGGTTCTTTATGTTTAAAAACTTCAGCAACAAATGGAGGGACCTCTTCAGTCATCATGTTGTCATGTTTCTCCAGAGCTTCCTGACTCTGTTTTATCTCTCTTTGTTTCACTTCAGTGAATCTGATTCTTTCTTGCAGGTTTTGGATGCAGGCTGTCAGTCTGATACTTTCTTTTAACACTTCAGGAGATGCTTCTGGCTTCACAGGTGTAGTTTCTTTCAGGAAGGCTGTGAACTCTTTCATTCCTCTCTCTGATCTTTCAAAAATTGGCTTCAGAAATTCTTCTTCCTCATCTTCAAGCTGGCAGTTATCAAACTGGAAGAAAACTGGCTGATTATTCTCATTTTTGGCACATTTAATTCCTGCAGCTTCAAGAGCTTGAAGAGGGTTTTTAGGTCTTCTTCCATCTGAGTGTGTGATCAGAGCTATGATATTTTTCTCCATGTTTTTTCCAAACAGAGGCATAACCGAATCTAAGATGTACTTCAGTCGGTCAAACAATTGATTATCACTCGCCTTCATGACCAAACCCACTGCATGAACTTCATGGACTCCATCCTCTGATCCAAACAAATCCAATAATTTTTCACTGATGATGTCATCTTCTTCAGTCCCTCTGGTGTCTCCATATCCAGGAGTATCGATGATGGTCAGAGAGTAGGGCAGAGTTTCATCTTCAAAACCAAAGATCTCGTACACCATCACATCTGATGTCTGACTTTTCTCCTCCTCTATGATCTGAAACCAGACTCTATCCTCCCACTTCACTCCCATGGTGTAGTTGAGCAGAGCGTTGATCAGAGTATATTTTCCTGCTCCTGTTTCTCCCACCAGTAAGATGGTTCTGTTTGTCTTGTATTGATTTTTTTCTCCAACAGTGATTCTTGTCAGAGTTCCAAACTTCTGTGTCTTTGGTCTCAGCTGGTAGACAGCAGGAGGTCCATCAGATCTCTGATCACTCTTGGAGATGATGCTCTCATATTTCCTTTAGATAAAACATAGATTATGTAAATAAAAAATGATATAATTTGTGTAACTGAAGTGTTTTCCCCCTCTGTCACAATATTTCTGACGACTTTTCAGAGATTATTGGCTTTGAATGTTTATTCTCAAGCTTGGCGAATGGTTTTTCACCTTTTCCCTCAAATCATCACTTAAAGTCACAACTCATGCTGCTGTTTAGTCTAGTATTATTTTGTCTCAGTTTGCCTATGTATGAGCAGTTCTGTGCACATTTTTATTGACTTTTTAGGAATCAAAATTTCTATTCATTTTTAGTTTTTCTTTAAAACAGTAAGAATAGACTTAGCTAGTTTTGCTACGTAAATCTGTAGTTACTTATACTTTTAGAAAAGGGATTTATCTGGTAACTTTTGGATCCTCCCATTAATTAGGGGATTAAGAGCACACTAGAGGGGTGTGGAGGAAATGTTTGTTTTTTTGGTCAAATGTCAGCTGGGACAAAGGGAGGTGTTAAAATGATTTGTGTAATCATATTAAGTTAACTTTCATTTATGTTTAAGTTGTAAAAGATTTTTTCAGAACACACTTCCGACTTGATTCTTTGAAAATATATGGTATTTATTTCGTGGTAAAATACAAACCAAAAATCAACCCAACAATCCTGTTGCCACCCATAGCATTTTCTTGGACTGTTTTTCTGTTTTGGAAAAGGCTATGACACCAACAAATGAAATCTAGAATTTTCTGATTTGAACGCATTTGTTGTTATTCTTTATTTTTGTGATTTGTTTTTGGTTTGTTTATGTCAGGCATGGTGTGGAGGCGAGGAAGAAGGAACCCAAACGCAGGACTCGCAGGTAGGTGAAGACTGGTGAAGGTTTATTATAAGGAGTGGATGAACAGAGGGTGAACGGACACTGACTGGCTGGACAACAGAATGGCGGACTGAACTGAGGGAACACACGGGAAGGACAACATAACATCAATGACACGACAGTGAACGAGTAGAAACAGAGGGCTTAAATACACAGACTGATGAGGATGATAATGAGAGAGCGGTGAGTACACAGCTGAACATAATCTGGCTAATGACACAAGACGAGCTGACACAGGAAAAGCAGGAGTGAGCACATGGAAGTGGAAAAATAAAGTGAACATGAACAAAACTGAAAACACTGGGTCACCGACCCTGACAGTTTATGTTTTTGGGTTATTTACAAGTTTTAATTGTAGGTTAATATTTTGCTTCATTTTGTTTTGTGTTATTTTTTTCATGTTAAGTGTGGTGGCAGATTTCTTTTCTCATGTATTAATCACATATTTTAACCATATCACTTTAGTATAGTAAGAGCACTCCTGTCACCAGTTTGTATGTATGTGGAATGTGATCACAAGTGGGGCCCAAGAGGTGATGGTTGGTTGGAGCTTTTCTTAGAATGAACAGTTAAGGATCTGCTAATAATTGATCTGCTGTGGAATGTGGGCCAACATGTAAGAGTTTGTGGATGTTCTTTGTCTGTTTGTCTGTATATAAGATGTAAGGGCGGTGGCCACAATTTAGAGATGGTCCTGGTGTTTCACTGGGATGCTCTCTCCACATTGCAATGTGTTTATTAAACCCACTTCAAATCAAGCTCACTGGGTGTGTTGCAGGTTATTGTTAAAATTTCCACAACATTAAGTCAGTCAGAAAGAGCTGTAGGGCCATTTTGTATAACTAAAGGGACTGGTATAGGACCAGCATGCACTGGGGTGGGCCTATGGTTTGTTATCAAAGCAGGAGAAGCAGCCGGAAGGAAGAAAGATGGATATTTGTTATCGCTTGCCAAACTGGAAAAATAAACCATAAAATGCAACTTTTGAGTTTGATCATTGAGCTTCTGTTGCCTGTGCTCAAAACATTACCACTATAAAAGAATTTCAGTCAGAGGACATTCACAACTACAGCAGTGAATCAGAGTCTGGAGTAATCACAGTGATAGATTCTGGGGACAGGAGTAGCTGTCCAAATGGGTTGAAAAGGGTTAGGTGGGATTGAGCTAGACATGAGCAGGAACTGATGAACATCCATCCATCCATTCGCTTCTGCTTATCCTTTCCAGGGTCGCGGGCGGCGCTAGAGCCTATCCCTCTGTCAATAGGCTTTCACTGATTCTGTGAGGGTTTTTTGTTTACATCGAAACACAAATATTTGAATCATTAGTTCATTGCTTGTTTGACAGTCCTATACTTTACTGGTGCTATGCCAACATGTTATGTCATTAACTACATGAAAAAAGAAAGAGCAAACCTTTTGCTAAAAAAAAAGGTTGCCCCATTTTGTTTAGTGTATACAGTGGTTTGCAAAAGTATTCGTTTTGGGGTTTGTACGTGCTTTGTCGTGCTTTACAGCTGCTCTGTGACGGCCTCAGAGGTTGTCTAAGAGATTACTGGGAGCAACAACACCATGAAGTCCAAAGAACACAGCAGACAGGTCAGGGATAAAGTTATTGAGAAATTTAAAGCAGGCTTAGGCTACAAAAAGATTTCCCAAGCCTTGAACATCCCACAGAGCACTGTTCAAGCAATCATTCAGAAATGGAAGGAGTATGGCACAACTGTAAACCTACCAAGACAAGGCCGTCCACCTAAACTCACAGGCCCAACAAGGAGAGCGCTGATCAGAAATGCAGCCAAGAGGCCCATGGTGACTCTGGACGAGCTGCAGAGATCTACAGCTCAGGTGGGGGAATCTGTCCATAGGACAACTATTAGTGGTGCACTGCACAAAGTTGGCCTTTATGGAAGAGTGGCAAGAAGAAAGCCATTGTTAACAGAAAACCATAAGAAGTCCCGTTTGCAGTTCGCCACAAGCCATGTGGGGGACACAGCAAACATGTGGGGGACACAGCAAACATGTGGAAGAAGCTGCTCTGGTCAGATGAGACCAAAATGCAAACGCTATGTGTGGAAAACTAACACTGCACATCACTCTGAACCATCCCCACTGTCACATATGGTGGTGGCAGCATCATGCTCTGGGGGGGCTTCTCTTCAGCAGGGACAGGGAAGCTGGTCAGAGTTGATGGGAAGATGGATGGAGCCAAATACAGGGCAGTCTTGGAAGAAAACCTCTTGGAGTCTGCAAAAGACTTGAGACTGGGGCAGAGCTTCACCTTCCAGCAGGACAGCGACCCTAAACATAAAGCAGGGCAACAATGGGATGGTTTAAAACAAAACATATCCATGTGTTAGAATGGCCCAGTCAAAGTCCAGATCTAAACCCAATCGAGAATCTGTGGCAAGATCTGAAAGCTGCTGTTCACAAACGCTGCCCATCTAATCTGACTGAGCTGGAGCTGTTTTCCAAAGAAGAATTGGTAAGGATTTCAGTCTGTAGTCTGTAGATGTGCAAAGCTGGTAGAGACAGACCCTAAAAGACTGGCAGTTGGAACTGCAGCAAAAGCTGGTTCTACAAAGTACTGACTCAGGGGCTGAATAATTACGCACACCCCACTTTGCAGTTATTTATTTGTATAAAATGTTTGGATTAATGTATGATTTTTGTTCCACTTCACACATGTGCACCACTTTGTGTTGGTCTTTCACGTGGAATTCCAATAACATTGATTCATGTTTGTGGCTGTAATGTGACAAAATGTGGAAACGTTTAAAGGGGGCCGAATACTTTTGCAAACCACTGTATACCTCATAATTTGTTCAGTTGTTTTAATAGTACTCACTGTGTTGCCATAATGAGCTGTGAGGATCAAGCAGATGTGATGATACCTGGGAAAAATATGAGAGAAAATAAATCTAAGCAGCCATCCTAGAAAAATAATTGATTCATCCATCCATCCATTCGCTTTTCCTTTTCAGGG
Source organism: Pundamilia nyererei (assembly GCF_000239375.1). Lineage (NCBI taxonomy): Eukaryota > Metazoa > Chordata > Actinopteri > Cichliformes > Cichlidae > Pundamilia > Pundamilia nyererei. Next base: position 14,154 of record NW_005188604.1, read on the forward strand.
TCGCGGGGGGCGCTGGAGCCTATCCCAGCTACCCGGAGTACCCAGAGGGAACCCACGCAGACACGGGGGAGAATTGATTCACTTCAAGTTTATCAATATAGCACCAAATTGTCTACTGTGTTTATTCTGTAAAGAGCCGACTGCCATACACTGTGTGCAGCAGGCAGAATATTTGACACACAATGCAGAATGACCTACAGAACTCAGCTTTATTGCTGGACTCAAGAAGAAGAAAACAAACTGGAATACACATGAACTAAACAGACAGGCAGAACCACACAGTGGGGAATGATGGACAGTGTGATGCTGAACAGAGGAAGACGAACACAATAAATACAAGAGGGAAACAGAGCAAAAAGGGAACACCTGGAAACACGGCAGGTAACAGAACACAAAACAAAACAGAACACAACTCACACCGACAGGAGACTATCAAAGTAAAACAGGAAGTACAGAAAAACACAGACTCTGAGACGCAGACTGGGTACAGGCAACGACAGGAGTGACAGACACATGACTGAGGAACAAGGGAATAAATATAGAGACAAGACTACACATGGGGTATGGAACAGCAGGGAGGCAAGACAATGAAAGCCTAAAGACTCAGATGACCTAACAACATAACCAGAGGGACGAGAGAGCAAGGCAAATAAACATGACGAGGAACAGAAAAATAAACATAAAGACAAGATGAACGGGACCAAACACCAGAAAACCTAGACTAGAAATACAGATAACTAAACTAGGAACCAGTCACACAGAGAACACTATAATGAACAAACAAAATTCAAATCATAAATACAAAAACACTGTGATGATGACCCAGATACCCCAATAGCTACAGTGTTCTGGAGAAAGCTTTAGCTATCAGACAACCCCATATGAGCAAGTACTTGGTGATAGTGGGAAGATGTATGTCAGTGTTTACTTGTTAGCTGTAATATTCTGGTGTACTTTCACTTTCGGACTACAATAAATGAGCAGCATAAGAACATGAAACAAGCTGTGGCTTGTTTAAGGAACAGGAAGGTGTTTTAGTGCATAGCATCCCTCTGTGCTCTTCACACATCATGACACAAGGGCGTAGATTTGGTTTAGGCGTTGGTGGGGACGGATGATTCAGCCACCGAACGCTGCCCTGTTTCTTATTTTTTCCCTTTTTGTCTTTGCTTCTTGATAATAAAAAAAAAGAAGTAAATATACTTGCCTACATGTGCTAGTCTACATGCTTTTAAACCATTTAAAATCACAATTCATAGTTTTATATGTGAATTATATAATGTTAAATTACTATTAAATAAATGACTAAGTATTTTAGGCTTTAGTTTATTTCAGCCATATTTCATATAAATCAGGTATCATACAAACATAAAAATAGCTTCAAATACAGTCATGACAATAAAGAATATGACTTTAAGGACTTAACAACATTACTTCAGTTACACCAACATCTGTTATATTTTGGCACTAAGGGAACACTCAATGACCTGGTGGTTTTTGTCCATAAAACTACTCGTCTAAGATGACCACAAAGCAAAAGATCTCTCAGCAACATTATGCAACATTTGAGGCACTACTGCCCCGATCAGATCAGTGAGCTGGGATTATTTATTCTAAACATGAACTACTGTTACAGCAACAGACATTAATACTACTGGTGTCCCACACAACAACTCAGTGTCCTCTATGTGAAGCAGCCAAACACGGGCCTGCTCCTCTCACTAACTGAGGTAAACTGCTGGCATATTTGTTTTACATCTGTACTGTCCAGTCTCTGCTGGTGGACATACAGCAGCATTGTTTAATCTCATTTGAGTCATTGTTGACCTTAGCCATGTTTTTAGTCTTCTGAGAGCACTGAAGCTTCTTTCAGCCTCAGTACCTGCGTTTTATCCTGAGATTAAAATTATTATTCTGTGCTTGATGGGCCTCACCTTTGGCCCTG
>NW_005188605.1:0-2794 GCF_000239375.1 Pundamilia nyererei
AGCAGCAGGTGTATCACTCACCTCATTGTTCTGACACACAACACAAAACTATCCACAACACTACACACTAACTACACAAGACAACACGTCACTCCTAAAACTTCCCCCTATTCCTAAACAACCAAATTTCGTGTTGCCATATCTTTTTTTGATTGGTCGCGCAGCTGCTTAAAGCTGTAGCGCCCAGATTACTTACATAGACAGCAACTTTCGTGCAACTGATATAAGATGCGGTAAGCTGAACACAGCTTCAACCGTCTGTTTGTTGAAAAATAGTAACACGACCACACCGCATTTTCTTGTTAGTAACTGTAACGGCATTGTAACGATAGGAATAGTAATTAGTTAGATTACTCGTTACTGAAAAAAGTAACGCCGTTATTCCCATCACTGCTGAGGATACATTCATCTGAGTCACCAGCCTCAGAAATCACAAGTTAATAGCAACTCAGATTAGAGTCCAGATAAATGCCACAGAGTTCCAGTAACAGACTCATCTCTACATGTTCAGAGGAGACTGTGTGAATCAGGCCTTTATGGTCAAATAGCTGCTACAAAACCATGACTAAGGAAAAGCAACAAGCAGAAGAGATTTCTTTGGGCCAAGAAACACAAGGAATGGACATTAGACCAGTGGAAATCTGTACTTTGGTCTGATGAGTCCAAAATTGAGATCTTTGGTTCCACTCGCTGTGTCTTTGTGCAGAAAAGGTAAACTGTTGGTCTCTACATGCATGGTTCCGACTGTGAAGCATGGAGGAGGAGATGCGATGGCACATTGAACCAGCATGGCTACCACAGCATCCTGCAGTGACATGCATCCCATCATTTATTTTTCAACAGAACAATGTCCCTGAACACACCTGCAGGATGTGTAAGGGCTGTTTAACCAAGAAGGAGAGTAATGAACCAAGTCGAGATGGTTTGGGATGAGATGGACCACAGAGTGAAGGCAAAAGGACCAACAAGTGCTAAGTATCTCTGAGAACCCCTTCAAGAACATTTCATCAGGTGACGACCTCATGAAGTCCATCAAGAGAATGCCAATAGTGTGCAAAGCACCAATCGAAGCGGGGGGGGGCTACTTAGAAGAATCTAAAATATAAAACATGTTTGAGCTTATTTCACAAATTTGTGTTTACTACATATGTGTTCATTCATAGTTATGATGCCTTCAGTGACAATCTAGAATGTATAGAGCCATACAAATAAAGAAAAACATTAAATAAGAAGTTGTGTCCAAACTTTTTGCATGAATGTTAAAGTAACCCACTATAAGGATTTAAACTGTTACAGAATAAATATATATTCTTAGTGCTTATTTTCTGATTATATTGTTTTATGTATTTTAATAATAAAGGCTTGTATAAAGCAAGGCCAGCTGTGAGAGAGAACCAGGTCAGAGGGTGACAGGTCGCCTTAGCAACAGAGGTTTAAGTTAGTGGAAGTTTAAAAAACAGGAAGTTTAGAGCAGAGCTGCAGAGGCATGTTAATAAAATACAGGAAACCAGACAGAAAAAGCAAAACTAGTAACACAGAAGGAGTTGTTTTTATCGAAACTATGTGTGACGTGCAAAGGACCAAAATAAAATAACACCAACAAAATAACACCTATATGATACACATTTTTGGTTTCTAATGCTAGAGATCTGAAAAATGGCTTTGGGCTGTGCAGGTCTCTCTCTTCCGGAAGATGATTAAATAAAAGATTATAAATATTTTGACTAACTGAGTCGTGTTCTCTCTATTCAGTAAAAGAATGGCAAGAACCAGATTTAATAAAACCGAACATTAAAATTGCACATTGCTTTTAAAGCCTATGAGATTATAACATCTTGAAATGAATGCTTTTAGTCTTTGTTACAATTGAAAGTAGCAGTGAAGTGGAAACTTTATGAGGGTCCTGTCAATATCTGATGATTTTAGAATAAAACATTTTAGTGATAACTTATATGATTTCAAATAATTAATATTTGTCACTCACTGTGTTGGATTTTTTGGCTCCTTCTTCAGCTGGAGGACTATATCACCTGCTGAGTCCTCCTTCCCTGGAAAATAGTCTTCTGAAAGCTTCTTCCCATCGTTATCCACCGTAACCAGTTTGATGCCTTTGCCTTCCAGAGCATCACTTTGTGTGAGGACATGGATGTCCAAAGCTGTAGCAGGGTGGTTAACATCAGAAATTTTCTCTATGTAAGACTCCAAGTCCCTCTTCTCAGACTGTGACAACAGCTCATGTGAACTTTGGATTGCCTTTTTCATATGATGCTTATAAAGGTGGTTTTCACAGAAACGTTGGGCATCGACACTGCTGAGAATGTTTCTAACGGCACCACCAGCAGCATGGTTTATTTGACTCATGCATATTTTGCTCATGATGGAGGTCATATGTCTGAAACAGGCCTCAACATAAGAGCTTGAAGCACTTTCTGCAATCATGTTGATGAGTTCATGTTTAAAGCGTTTCACATCTGATAGACCATGTCTTCCATCCTGGTCATTCCTTTCTTGGGGTAGTTTTTCCATGCTTTGCAACAGCTGAGGAACAAAAGTGTTGTTAATGACCTTCTCCGTAGGTATTGAATCCAGTGTTTGTACATTAACTTGTACATTTTCAGCTGATTTTTCCATTAGATCCAACCCTTGATGGCTTCCTGTTTGTTGTGTTACAGCACCACACACTTCTGAAAGTATATTAAGAACCTTAAGAACCATGGTACAATTCATCATCAGGGCAGGAATGACTTCTCTTGTTATCAGATCCACTGACTGAAGCATTTGTTCCTCACACCCT
>NW_005188605.1:3585-5542 GCF_000239375.1 Pundamilia nyererei
GGCACTTTCAATGTATCCTTTCCAAGATTTGAAGATATTCATCCTGGCTTGCATTTGGATCTGGAGGTTGCTGTTTGTGTGGTGTGGAACAAAGGCACTCATCACTGAAAAATTACAAAACATCATCGTATTTGTTGATTCTGAGAGATAGACATCCACTGCAGACTGCGCTTCCTCCAATAATTTCTTTCCCTCAGCTATGTAGTCTCCTTTTCTGAGGTTGAGTGTGATGTAAGCTTGATTATAAAGCGCCACAGCACTGTAGAAATGATCACACTCTGCAGCTTTCTGCCAGTAAGTCTTTGCTCCAAAGTCACATTTAGTTTTGTTCATGCAGTGCAGGTCAGTCCTGCTTGTTGCCTGTTTGATGTAATCATAGAAATTACAGCTAGTCCCCTGCAGAAGGAAGTCACCGGTCTTCTTCAAGTCTATGGTGAGATCTTCTCTCAACTTGCTGACATCATCATGTCTGCTGATGTGCTCTTCATGAAGGATGAGCCACAAAGCCCAAGATTCTTTCAAAGCATTCAGTGCAGTCTGATAGTCAAACTTGTTCTGGTGGATCTTAAAATATTCAGGAACATCCTTCAGTTTCACCTTGGACAGGTCACTCCTTTCTTCCACCGTGTAATTCTTGTCAAAGTCACACAGAAATTCACAAAATGTGGAGAAGAGAGCTTCTTTAATTTCAATGTCACACTTATATTTCTCCATGCTGTCTAAATGTCTGAGCTCATACTCCTCTCCGAGATGCCTCATGGTTTCGATGGAATGGCCTTGGTACGCTGGTGCAAGATGGCCCTGGTTGAGAACCATCTGGACCATCCCTGGGTTTCCTTTCCGGGCAGTGCGTCCAAAGACCTGTTGCTCCACACGGTGACTTCTAGGAAAGTATGAGAGGAGCACAAAGAGACCTCCACACTCATTTACGTCCTGCTGAACATTAATGTCTGTACCTCGGCCACCGAGGTTAGTAGCAATTATAATGTTTCCCCGGCTAAAGTTTTGTTTCTCAATGTTGTGCTTCTCACTGATTGTGTACATGGTGATCTCACTGGCTTCTCTTTCTGGAAGATCCATTTTTGTCTTCAGCTCATCTGCAGTGTTGACATCTTCACAAATGATCAAAACAACTTGGCCTCTGTCTGCAGCTCTCTGTGCAGTTTCACAGATCACCTGGATCCACTGAGTGCTGCCTCCACTCACCTGAACTGCTGGCAACTCAACAAGCTTCGTATGGCGGTGAGCTGGAATGACATAGCTTGCTGTTTTGTAATGCCGTTCAAGAAATACTTTCTCAGCTTCATCACCAAGTGTCCCAGAAACACCAAAAATGCCTTTTCCACTGAGGTACCTTTTAAAGAAATGGACATTGGACATGTAATTTGTCACATTGGACAGCTGTGAAATGGCCAGCTGGTGCTTCATCTCCAGAAACTGTTGTAGGCCCTCACCCCATCGCTTGTTTTTCTCCAACATCCCACTGGCCTCAAAGTCCACAGGAATTATGGCATCATACTGATGACTATCAGCATCACTGAAACCACCAGTGTCAGCTTCAGGTGCTTTTTCAATCATGTACTCTCTTCCCGGAGTCATTCTGATGGCTTTTAAGGCGTTCTCTGCAAAAAGTGGTAACCGATTCTCAATGTAAGTTTTCAAAAATGAAGGGACGATGATAAATCCCTTACATTCATCCAATGATTTCACAGAACACTGGTCAGAATATTTAATTGTTGATTTTAATTTGTCCACAGCTCCTTGGATGAGGGATTCCTCAGACATGATTTCACAGGTACAGCCATTCTCCAGGAGAAGCAGGCTGACGTCAGGGTCTCCATGAGACCTGTCCGTCCTGTAAAGTTTGGCTTTGTTGTCCATTAGTGAGTAACAATCTACAGACACATTCTTTTCTATTTTTGTCTCAAGTTGTCTCAGAAGCTTACACTGTTTTTCC
>NW_005188605.1:6459-7453 GCF_000239375.1 Pundamilia nyererei
AGGACTTTCTTCAGAGCATCAATCTTATGATTGTTAAAATCAAGAGAATTTATTATCTTTTTACAATCTTCAATCTTCTTCGCCTTAATGGGCTTACTTACATATTTGGGTAGCTCTTCTTCAATATACGTCAGGACTTTTCGCAGGAGTGACAGGACACACTCTGGATAGTTTTTGTCTTCCAGTTCAGCCAATAGTGTGTCAGCATCTTTGTCATGCTCAGCTCTGTCCACACAATGTTGGATGTAGTCTACAGGATTTTTCTTTTTCAGGGCAGAGAGAGCGTCGTTACAGCTCAGCCTGTAGGTGCACGCTTTGTGGAGGATTTTTACGACTGTTTCCTGATCCACTCTCGAGGTCTGTCTAATGAAAAGCCTGATTTCTTTTGGTGTCCAGATGTTGTTGAAGACTATGTGACAGAGGATCTCCTTACATGATTGGGTCAGCTTTGAGGACAGAACCAGAACATTTGCTAACACCTGTCTGGCCAGTGTTGGATTTTTAGCTTGTAGCTGTTCCTGCAAATTGAAGAGGAACTCAGTCTTCCTGTCTTGTCCAGTCGTGAGGAAACATTTAATATCAGAGTCACCATCTAAGGTCAACTTCACAACTGACTTCAGAATGTTGAACCGCTCAGTCAGAGACAGGTTCACATATCCAGTAGCCTGATCCAAAGCCCACTGTAATGAAGTGGGGATGTGGTGCTCTTTAAAATATTGTAATGTCAGCTCATTTTGGAGAGTTTTCATCCTGTTTTTCAGTGGAATCTTCACATTTTGATCCTCTCTGATGTCATACTTTGATAATAGTTCTTTAAACTTGTCATTAACATCAGTGACCTGTATTGAAAAGGAACACAGAGCATAACATTAGTCTCAGTGAGCAAAACTGGAAGCATTGATATTATGTACAGTGTTATAGCCTATGTAACTTTTAATTGTCCATAATGTTAGTATTAAAAGGAGGTCAGTTTTAAGATGTAGGAAAAGCAAAA
>NW_005188605.1:9172-11698 GCF_000239375.1 Pundamilia nyererei
TTCCTAAAGTACAAGTTCAGTTTTGGGCCCTTTATTCTTTTTTATTGTTTTTAATATATCTTCTCCCCCTCCAGCATATAATGGGCTCCTTTGAGGACATTTCTTATCACTGTTATGCTGATGAAATTCAGTTGTACATTTCTTTTAAGCCCCAGGATTTATCTAAGCTTCAGCTTCTGAATGACTGCTTAGATTCCATCAAATGTTGGATGGCTGCAAGCTTCCTTCAACTCAACGAGGGGAAAATTGAAGTCCTCGTATGCGCTCCGGACAGATTTTTATCCCAGATAGTGGAAGCCCTTGGTCCTCTCTCGGTGTATGTTAAATCCTCTATCAGGAATTTATGTGTTACTTTGGGCTCGACTCTCACATTTAATGGGCATGTAAAATCTCTGGTTCAATCTTGTTTTTATCATTAAAGAAATGTGGCTAAGTTAAACCCTATTTTCTCTCGCCCTTTTCAAGATGGCGCCTGTGTGTGCAGCTTGCCATCAGATTTTACCCATTTTGTTTTTGCTAACTTTATCAACCCCTGTTTTCTTCAAAATGTCTCTGCTCTTCTGGTTTATGACTTTCAATCACTACTAAATATCCGAGCCACTTTTGAAGAGAAGTCCTGACTGGCCCCAGGATGCGAGGAATTTCGCATTCCACCTGTGTTAGAGACTGTACCACTGTTCCTCTGCTGCAATTCACCCTGCCATACCTCCAGGAAGAAATGCCACAGAAGGCAAGGGAAACCGGGTGGTATATTGGTAAAATTTAAAACCTACATAGCTGCATCACCGATGACTAATCCTCGCGCTCTTCTGGACAAATTTGCCCCGGACACCAAGTTGTTAATCTCCTGGCGATCCCTGGAATCGGATCACCGATGGATTGTACCAGTGGCCCCGCATCTCAGTGTCCGGCATCACGGCATCTGTCCCCTCGCCTTCGCAGAGGGGGACTGGATCACCAGAATCTCTGTCCTCTGGGTCGATCACCCCAGCCAGCTAGCAAGACTGTGTTTGCTAGATTGGCTCTGGTTAATGCTAGGTTGCTAGCAAACAAGACCTTTATTTTGAATGACTTCTTCACCGGTCGTCGCTTGGATTTTCTTCTGGTGACAGAGACTTGGCTAAACTTGGGTGACTTGAGCCCACTTTCTGAACTTATCCCTCCAGACTGTAACTATCTCAACTCGCCTCAGACTACCGGCCAGGGTGGAGGGTTTTTTATAAAAACTGTTTCAACTGTCAGTAGCTGACAGCGGGTGCTTATCCTTGCTTTGAACTGCAGTTGTTTGAAATTCAGCTGTCCACTCTGGTGCTGTGTGCACTGGTGTACCGACCACCGAAGTACAATAAGAATTTTATCAAGTACTTCTCTGAATTCTAGGCAGGAATTATGCCAAGGTATGGCAGTGTTTTAATTGTAGGGGATTTTAATATCCACATTTGCTGCTTAAATACACCGCTGACTAATGACTTCTTAAATCTTATAGACTCTTTTAATTTTGTTCAGTCAGTTAAAGGCCCAACACCCGAACATGGGCATACCTTGGACCTCGTACTGTCTAGTGGCCTGACTCTCTGTGACACTGAGATCTGCAACATTAATTTCTCTGACCACATGCCTGTAATATTTCCCTTTTTCATGTCAGTCTGTTAGACCCGATGTACCCAAATACCGATCTCGCATGATTACCTCAGATACAGCTGATCGTTTTGTTTGTTCTTATAAAAAGTCTAATCATGCCTTAATTTCTAATGATTCCACTCAATTGACCACTGATTGCCTACCTTTTCTGTTTAATTCAACCTGCTTGGAAATACTCGATTCCATTGCTCCCGTCAATACCAGGTGTCTAAAACCTAAAACCCAGCCTTGGTTGAATAATGCTACCAAGAACTCAGACAGGTGTGTAGAACAGCTGAGCAAAAATGGAAAAAGGACAGACTTCGGGTATAGTTTCATGTACTTACTCGTTAAATTATCAAAAGGCCGTAAGAGCAGCAAAAACAAAGTATTTCTCTAAGATTGTGTCTAATAATTGTCACAAACCTCATATTTTATTCAGCATTATTAACTCTGTTCTTAATCCGCCTACTGCTGCTCCCCATGTGGCATCGAAAGCAACATGTGAAAACTTAATGAAATTCTTCATTAATAGGACTGTGGATATCAGGTCTCATATTGTCCCTCCTGCTACCGACCCATCTGTTCACACACCAGCTTCAGTTGCATTTGACCATTTTGAGACTGTGTCCTTTTCATTACTGAGTGAAGTGGTCAACAACTTGAAACTCACAAGATGTACTTTGGATATTGTTCCATCCAATTTACAGAAAGATGTGTTTGAAACTGGGTACGAGTTTGCTTTCTATTGTCAATAGCAGTCTTCAGTCTGGGTGTGTCCTTGCTGACTTCAAACATGCTGTGGTGGAACCTATTCTTAAAAAGCCAAACCTGGATCCAGCAGTTTTATCCAACTACAGACCAATTTCTTTCTAAAGTCCTGGAGAAAGTTGTCTTCTGTCAGCT
>NW_005188605.1:13267-14663 GCF_000239375.1 Pundamilia nyererei
GCAATCACCTGACCTGGTCCTGACGATCATTGGTTTAAAATCAAAAACTTCAAATACCTGCACGCCCCACCTAACTCACCCTTGTTTCAAATGCATTTACATGGGTTACATTTACATTTCCAAAAAGATTAAGATGTTAGCTTACAACCCTACCTCATCCCTTGCTATTCCGTGCTCCTCCGCCACAAGCTCATGCAGGACTTGAGAGTGCTGCTGGTGGTAATGCTCCTGGGCTTTGAGGTTTAGCTCCAGCTGAAGCCTGTCGTGTGCTTCAGAAAGCAGTTCCCTCAGTTTTTTATTCTCCTTTTCAATCTGCTCTTGGATTGTCCTCTTCCGGTCCAGCGCTGCCTGCCGCCTCGTCTCATCTTCTATTTTCCTGCGTTTCTTCTGTTGTTGGCATCTCTCATACTCTTGTTTCTGGTCATCAATTCTTCCTGCAGGGAAATGAATGACTCTTATAGTTAACGAAGTTTGCTTTAAATTAGTAAAACAATAAAGATTTATTTGAACTTGTAAACTGGTCTCTACCACGAGCTGCACTCTGCTGTGTTCTATTCAGTTGAATTCAATTCAGTTTTATTTATATAACACAAAATAAGTATCACACTAGAAGGTAACCTGTAGGATGGCAGGCTGAACGAGACACATGCTCTTTTGTTCACATGTAAAATACATGTATAAGGAGGGACTGTTAGGGTTGAACATTTTTCTTTTTTCTATTAAATAAAGCTGTTTTAATTATGTTATTTATACACAATGCAGTTGTGCTCATAAATAAGTTGGCACTCCATGTTTTGAGAGTAAAGAGCTTCATTCAGCATTATTGTCTGGATCTGAAATATTGAAGAGTGGACGTTGAGCGCAGAGGGGTATTTTGCAACACGCTTACACACACTGACAGCGTTTATAATAGGTCTCTGTGTCAGAGAGTCCGAACAAGATATCCTGAACCAGACCTAAAATAAGCAGAAGAACAATGAATAAAAACATTAGATAATCAAGGCTGTGCAGGGTGTTTTTGTGTCCATGTCTCTCTGAGTCCAGGAAAAAGAGCAGATAGGAGGTCGAGGAAGTAAGCGGACGTGGCTTGAACAAGGAGGATTCGGAGCAAACTGCCACGTTTGTGTTGGGAGAAGACAGCCATAACAATCTTTGTTATTGTCTCACTATACAAGCCAGTAAGGCCAGTTTCAAGGTTATCTTTGATAATAATAATAATAATAATGTATACTTTATTGATCCCCATGGGGAAATGTGAGGCAGACTATTATATCACGCAAAGGTCCAGCGCTGTAAACTTGTAATTTCATTTGTTCATTTTTTAGGGAATTATCTGATTCTTGTGTCAAGTTTTGGTGCTTAACGTTATATTATTATTATATTCATGTAAAAACTG
>NW_005188605.1:15116-16024 GCF_000239375.1 Pundamilia nyererei
TTTTATATACTGTTTTCTAACTTACCCCTCTACCCACACTAGAGTAGTGAAAGGCATAGGGAGTCTTATTATGTATTGTAAAGGAGCTCCCCATGGTCCAGGCTCTGGAAGAAAACAAACAGATTATAGTTATCATTCTTAAAGTAATATTTATTTATGAAGTGGTTCTGTATATGTCACAAGCTGCTCCTCAGAAAACAAACTGAGTTAACAGAAAACCTGTTTGTCTGTTCAGCAGTTGTTGAGTAGCCAACACCGGAGCTGAGTGAAAAATAAAATCTTATCTGGAACTTGGGAACAGATATGTTTACTCAGCTTATGGTTCAGCAGCAAACTCTGGGATCAGCTGGCGAGCTTAAAACTCACTCTGTGGGAATCAGTGGATTAGCCCTCTAAGGAGAAACCAGAGTTTTGTGGCTGAAACACAGTCAAACCTTACTGCACACTGGGTTTCTGGCAAGAATAAAATGTTATAGTTTTCTTTCTCATAACTCTGATACTGCCTGACCCAGATACTTCTGTGTGTGTACAGCATTGTTCCAGGGTGTGATCTGTGGCTCAGCAGCAAGGGAGGGGTGGTGCAGTGGGTTCAGGGGCAGCGAGGAGCAGACAGCTGCACAAGGATCAGCTGTGACAAGGAAACATTGTGAGCTAGAGAACAATGTCAGCCTTGTTGGCTGACATTGTTTTGATGGCTGACCTGGTTTGACAAGCTCTGGGACGGGTAGTTATTTTTACAACACTGGATTTAAACATCGGCTACTCATAGATTAATTGATCTCAATTTAAAAATTGAATTCAATTGTATTTATATATATGTTTAAATATTTAACAACTGCCCCAAGGTGCTTTATATTGTAAGACATACAGGTGAATTATTACTGCACCCTGTATGTCTCCTTCTCATT
>NW_005188606.1:0-8367 GCF_000239375.1 Pundamilia nyererei
GATAGCCACCACACGAAGTAACGAGTAACGACCCTATCTAAATCCCAGTAACGAGTAACGCGTTCCTGATTTTGGCATAATAACTAGTTACCGTGCTCGTTACCACAATAATAACGTAGTTACTGTAACGCGTTACTTAATAACGCGTTAGTCCCAACACTGGAAAAGGGTAGGTGCACAGTATTGCTAAACCAGAAAGACAATCATGAGAAAATCTTATCACTACTCAGAGATGAAAATACTTATGAGCCCCTGAAACGAGGCCCAGGAAGTGGCTACAGGAAGAGGGTGATAGACTGTCTGAAGCAGTTAGAACAAGACAATGCTATTGACCAGACCTCATACCACAGGCTGTACCCAGGGGAAGCTACACCAAGCCTGTATGGTTTACCGAAAATACATAAACAGGGTGCACCTTTAAGACCGATTGTCTGCATGATCAACTCGGTCACCTATAACATCTCCAAGTTTCTGGGTTTGATCCTCAACCCACTGGTGGGCAGCTCTGAACACCACATCAAGAACACCCTGGATTTTGTTGGGAAGGTGAGAGATGTCATTATGGAGGCAGATGAAACCATGGTCTCTTATGACGTTACATCTCTCTTCACTTGCATCCCAGTCATGAAAGCGTTGGAGGTAGTTCGTAAGAGATTACAGGATGACACCAACCTCAGCAACAGGACCACTCTCAGCATCGACCAAATGTGTTTGCTTTTGGAACTGTGTCTTCATTCCACCTACTTCACATACAAGGGTCAGTTCTACAGGCAGAAACATGGATGTGCCATGAGCTCCCCAGTTTCACCCATCGTGGCCAATTTGTACATGGAAGAAGTGGAAAAGAGGGCTTTGCTGTCCTACCCTGGAACACCACCAAGCCACTGGTTCAGATATGTGGATGACACCCAGGGCTGGACTGGGACAAAAAAATTGGCCCGGGCATTTTGACTAGAGACCGGCCCACCAAAAATGTGACGTCATTCAGGGGTAAAACCGCAAAGGATTCTGGGAACTTGTGGCAAAAGGTACTAGCGCATGCAGGCTTTCAATTGAACTCAGTTACACAGCGATAAAAAGAAACACAAAAAATGGCAAGAAGCTGTTGTATTATTAACTGCAATAGCCGGTGTTGTGCCAAAAAGTGATTGTCTGCCAAAAACTGATTTCCGGTATTTGCCAAAAACTGATTGCTCGCATTTAAATTGCTATGAGTAACTTGTTGGGTGACAAGTTACTCATAGCATGGATGACATGAAGTCATCTCTCCATCTCCATCTCTTTTATTTCTCTCTCTTGCTCCATCTCTCTCTGCTGCTCTCCTGTCTCCTGTCACAGACTTCTCCACTTTAGATGATAAATCAGCTGGTGCAACATGTAAGGATTGGCACAATTTGTTAAGATTTTGAGGAGTTTGAGAAACTAACCTTAAGCATAAAATAAAATTTACTATCAGTAACATCATAGCACCCGCCCAGCAGTATATAAACTCCGTCATGCTAGCTAGTACCAGTTATTCTAAGCGACTGTAAAAAGTCAACACAACGAAAACAAACTACAACTAAACTTGGTTTATATCTGACACAGACAGACAGCAGGTCATAACTTCAGTTCCTCTGCCACTATGACCGGCGGCCGCCTCGGTCTCTCCTCCTCTTGCCTCCCCTTTCCCTTATCCACCTGCTGGCCTCCACCACTTGCTGATGTTGCTAAATCTGTGGAAGCTATGCCATAGCTACCGCCAAACACTTCAGTTATTTTTACACATTTGGCAGCGTCTGCCTGAAGGGCTTGTTTCTTTTTGGCCCTAATTTTTTCTGCACCTGCTTTCCTTTTTTTGTTCTCCATTTTCTTTAGTTCGTCTATAAGATTGCTAAACAAGGGGGAGGGTGCATCCGACCTCCTCGGCTGTAATTGGTCCAGCCCAGAGTCGATCATGACCAATTGGCCAATCCAACACCTTTCATTATTTATACCCAAAATCGATCGGCCCATAAAAACAAAAAATCGCCAGCGGCCCACCGGGCAAATGCCCGGTATGCCCGATGGCCAGTCCAGCTATGATGACACCTGGGTGAAAATCAAATCTCAGGACGTACCACAATTCACAGATCACATTAACTCGCTGGACCGACACATCAAATTCACCAGGGAGGATATGAAAAGTGGCAGGTTAGCCTTCTTAGACTGAGATTTCCATCAGTAATGGGGGACATGTGACGTGTAACGTAAACCTACACATATGGATCAGTATCTAAGGTTTGGCTCCCATCATCCACCAGAGCACAAACTGGGTGTCATCAGAACGCTACAACACAGAGCGAACACCATCCCCACAGACACAGCAGCCAGGGAGGCAGAAGAACATCAAGAAGGCCCTGAGTAAATGTGGTTACCCCAGCTGGACTTTTGTCAAAGCTGGAAAGGCTCTTAAAGAAAGCTCCAGCCGATCCAGGAGAGAAGGACAACCGCTGCCCAAGCGAAAACCTGTAGTGATCCCATATGTGTCAGGAATATCGGAGCAGCTGAGACGCATTTTTTCTAAACACTGTGTCTCTGTGGCTTTTAAACCCCAAAACACGCTGCGCCAAAAATTGTTCCAACCCAAGGATCGGGTCCCCCGACACAAACAGAGTAACATGGTGTACGCTGTTAAGTGCAGGAGGTTTGGCAGGATTTATACATCGGGGAAACCAAACAACCTCTGGCGGAGAGGATGGCACAACACCGAAGAGCCACCTCGTCAGGCCAGGACTCTGCAGTCTGTTTACACCTACAGGCCAGTGGACACTCTTTCAATGATGAGGATGTAACATCCTGGACAGGGAGGAACGCTGGTTTGAGCGCGGAGTCAAGGAGGCCATTTACGTGAAAAGGGAAAGACCATCTCTGAATCGAGGAGAGGGGGCTAAGGGTACATCTGTCACTATCTTACAATGCTGTGATTGCAGAAATTCCCCAACTCTCTGTGAATGGTACTCATGGCCATTGATCAGTGGGCTTTGATCAGTGGGTTTTGGTCAGTGGTTGTTGATCAATGGTCATGAGAATTTGCATAATTAAGATTAAGGAACTGACCTCCCAGCCCATTGTTCCTTCAGTGGGCTGGTTTCAGTCATTATGCAAATGTACTGTTTATAAGATTTGGGGAAACCTGCAGTCAGCTGAGGCTGAAGACGTCACCTGGATGATGACGAAACGTTTCTCCCAAAAAACGCTACGTCCAGATGAACAGAATCAACTTTTGGAGGTTAGACAGAAAGAACATAGAAAAACGTGCTTGTGTAAATGAAGCAAGTTGCCTAAAGCACTTTGAGTGCTTTGAGTGGTCAATTTGATTAAACTGTTCATTCGTTTATTCATTTATCCATTTTATTCTTATACATTTAGAATTTTATTTACAATAAAATGTGATAATTACTAATCACACCTGCATTTTTTTTAAAAACAAAAAACCCCAAAGAAACTACATAAAAAGACTTCCCTATTACTCACTAACTACTCCCAATAAACATAAGAAATAAAATAATGCACCTAATTTAGATTTTCTGTCAATAGGAAACTACATTTATAACAACAATGTATGATTTTTAAAAATGCAGATTTTTACCAAACATTATAGAAAATGAGAAATCAGACTCATTTTACTTACAGTTCAGTATAGAGCAAAACTAATCATGTTTACAAGAAGAAACAACTTAAATGAACTTCTTTGTACATAAAAAGCTCAACTAAGGAAAAACTCTTTGTTCAGTAAAAAGTAACTGATCACCACATCAGGTCTTCATAAAATGCTGCAGGCTGATGAGTCATTGGTCCCTTGGTTCAAGATTTCTTGCATCAGTTCACTTAATTGTTTTTCATGTTTTTCCTGTAGTTCTTCTTTTTCCTCCTCATTTTTTGCATTCCTCATTTGTTTCTCATGTTTTTCCACTAAAGTCTTGATCTTTTTCAGGTTTTCACTCTTTTTGGTCACACGTTTCACTAAGTCATTCATTTCCTTCTCATGTTCTTCCTTCTGAGCTGCTATTTCCTCCATGTATTTCTTTTGGGATTCATTGAACTCTTCTGCTTTCTTTCTGGCTTCTTCTTCATAATTCTTCTTTAGATCTTCCAGAGATTTCTTGTAACCTTTCTCCAATTCTTTTAACTTTTGTTCCTCCTGTTCTCTTCGACGCTGATCCTCTTTTTGTTTGTTTTGTTCATATAATAGTTTTTCTTGATTGTAATCTTGCTGCAGTTTTTCTATTCTCTGCTTCTCGGACTGCCATCTCTCTTCATCTTCTTGCCTTTGTTTCTCGCGCTCTTCTTTCAATGTCTTCTCCCAGGCCTCTTGTTTTCTTCTCATCTCTTCTCTGGTCTCTTCCAGCTTTCTGTCAACACTTTTCTTCTCCTCTTTTTCTAACTGAATTTCACTGTCCAACTTTTGAAGTTGCTTTATAAAATTCTCTCGAAGTTTTTCTTCTTCGGCTTCCTTTTCCTTTCTCTCTTGTTCTCTGATTTCCTGTTCTTTCTTTCTCTTTTCTTGTTCCAACTTAATTTTCCCTTCCATTTCCTCGAGTTCTTTGGCTTTCTTTTTTCTCTCTTTTTCCATTTTTTCTCTCTCTTCATCGATTCTTTTCTTCATGGTTTCCATTTTCTCTTTATATTTTCTTTCAATCTCTTCCTTTTCCTTCTGAATCTCTTCTTCCTTCTCCTTCAGGATCCTCAGCATTTCCTTCTTTATTGCTGCTTCAGCCTCTTGCAGCATCTCGTTGGTGTAGAAGCTTCCTCCATTGTCCTTCACCATGGTGTCAATCTTTGTTATCAGCTCACTGACTTGTGTGCGGTTTTGTGTCTCAGAGTTATTAAACACATGGTATCTTCCTCCGCAGTTATGGATCAGCTTCTGAAAGGAACTGTGACATTTGTTCTTGATGTAATGATCAATAGACTCTCCCTGACGTTCTAGATCATCTCCTCTGGTTAAAAGAACGATGGTGAACTTTTCTGAATTCTTCCCAAAGGCTTTCTTAATGAGTTTAAGGGTCTCTTTCTCCTCTTCTGTGAATCTGCCAACCTGCAACACCAGCAAAAAGACATGTGGTCCTGGAGCCAGCTGGCTGACACATTTCACCATCTCTTCATGAACTTCTTCATTGGTCAAAGTTGTGTCAAACAGACCAGGAGTGTCAACTAAAACAACAGGACGACCGTCCACCTCACTCTTTGCCTTCTGACACCATGTTGTGACTGATATTTGACTTGATTCAGCCTTAAACTCATTCCTTCCTAAAATGGTGTTTCCTGTAGAGCTCTTTCCACAGCCGGTCTTCCCAATCAGCACAATCCTGAGACAGTCTGAGTCCTGTTCTCCAACTTCACCAAAAACATGAAAACAACCAGAGTTAGCTTAAACGTTGACACTTGTATACTACTGGCTTAAAACTATTTGGATCACTGAACACAGGAAAAATATGAATGTCTACAGTACTTACCAGTGACCATGTTCATCTTTAGTTGTAAGACTTTCTCCATTTGTACATGTAAAAATGTTGTAGCAGTATAACGGTGTGGTTTGTCCGTTGCCTCGACGATTTTGTCCACCACCTCAAACATCTCTGAAATCTTTTTGTCTTTGATGTTGAGGACCACATGTCTTTGTCTGAAGGTCTGAAGGAGCTGCTGGATATCCTTGTCTTGTCTTACAATGTTAAGAACAGCTGAAACTGTAGGATGTGACTCGACAGGGAACAGAATCATGGTGAAGTCATTGACTCGAGAGCTGAATGTGTCCTGGATGGTCTCTAACTCTCCCTTGTCTTCATCAGTGAGGGGAGCCACAGGTAGGACCAGGATGAAGGCATGGACACCCTCAGGATCACAGAGGGAGATACACCTGAATGATTCCTCCATCACTGCCTCCTGAGGTTTTCCATACAAGGCAGGCAGCTCCACCAGGGAAACCCAACGTCCACACACCTCTCCCTGATGTTTAACACACTCTGATGAGTTGGAGGCTGAATGAAGCTCAGTCTGACCTAAAATGGCCTTGGCTGCTGACGTCTTCCCTGCTGCTCTCCTCCCACACAGAACCAGGTTCAGACTGGACTTCAGATTGGGTTTAGCTTCTTCTTTTAACGTTAGATATTTTCCCCAGTTTTCACTCACTATGTTATTTATTTTTAGCATCAACTCTGAGTAAATTTTAGAAGAATCTTTTTTGTCAAAATTAACTAAATGCTGCCTTTGATTGCAGTCTTCAATTAGTTTTTCTACTGAGTTGCTCCATTTCTCATTATGTGTTATAATGACCATTGAGTGCTTAAAGACATTTTGACCAAATACACTCAGGACCAAATTCAGATTTTTTCTGTTCTTCTCATTGAAATCAGAAGGTTTGACTAACAGCAGCAGAACGTTTGGTCCAGGAGGACAGAGACTCACACAGCTCTTCATCTCTTCTAACAATGTTTTCACAGAAAGACTGAAGATGTCGGGGGTTTTGACTACGGTGAGAGGTTTCCCGTTCCACTCTCCAGAGGCAGCCCGACATTGTTTTCCTCCAAGAACTTTAGGAATATTAAACTCTTTTTTTTGAATGATGATCTTTTCCAGGGATGATTTTTTGTCCTCACTTTTTCCAAACAGCATTATCCTGAGTTCATGTGCTGTAAAATAAAAGATAAAACTTAAATCTATTTCAAAATTATGAAACACACATTTTCCTCACCATAGTTTTACTACATCCCATTAAATAGCTTGGACCTGTTGATCAGCTCTTTTTTTAAACACTAATTTTCATATTTCTTTCTCTTTCCTAAGTAGGAGAGCGTGCTCTCCTTCTGCCTCGGTGTTTGGCATGTAGGGGCTTCTACTAAGAACGTGAAGTCTGCGGAGTGTGTAAATACCACCGCCAACCCTGGAGGCGATCGCCAGATCTTCCCTTTCAGAAAAACCAGGTCCATCACAGGTGACCCCTCGCACCCCTATCACCACGTATTTGACCCGCTGCCCTCTGGTTGACGCCTCAGGTCAATCAGGCGCCACACCTCCAAACTCACTAACAGCTTCTTCCCCTGGACCATTGGGACTATCCTCCCACACCCCAACCCTGCCCACCTCACCGATCTGAGTCATGGTCTGACTTACCCTCACCATTCAGGCCAGTCACACACAGACCATGCCCTTCACTCTCCATTGTGTGCCTTTCTCTTGTTTTGTATATATTCTTCTAGTTTGTGTATATTCTTCTAAACTGCACATATCTCTTCTGTTGCTATATATTCTTGATTTGTTCCTTATTTTATTTTTTTACTTCTGCACAGTTGGTGTGGAGTTTCCATAAATTTGTTGTTCATGTACAATGACAATTCTATTTTAAAAAACTTAGTTAGTAACAGATGTATTGGGAGGAAGAGATGCAACTTCTACTCACAATGTGCAACCAGTACCATCTTTGAATATTATCCTAGATTCTAGATGAAGGATAAGGCAAGAAATATGATCTCCCCAGTGTGTCAAGGATCTGCCCTGGGGCCTCCTACCAGTGGTAGATGCCCAGAACACCTTACCAGGAGACGCCCACAATGAAGCATCCTTGTCAGATGCCCAAAGCACCTCAACTGTTTTTTTTCGATGTGGAGGAATAGTGGCTGTACTCTGAGCCCCTCCTGGATGGCCAAATTCCTCACGCTTTGTTAAGGGAAAGGCCAGCCATCATTTGAGAAAGCGTCTATCTGCAGTCTCATTCTTTTGGTCACTATCCAAAGCTCTTGACCATTGTATTGTATTGTATTGTATTGTATCTTTATTTGTTTCAGACACATAAAACAAAAAACAATATATACACACTACATATATTTTCATTTACAGATACGAATATATATGTAGATATACACACACACACGTATGTGTTCAGATAAACAAAAAATATATAATGAAATAAAACAAAATCGTCTGACATAATGTAACAATGTTTGGTCTGAAAAGGAGTAGGAAGAAGTATGAACATACTTATTAATTCCTACCCCTGCTCAACATCTTATTGATCCCACATAATTCACCTAATTCCCATCATCACATAGTCCACACGATACACGAGGAGAACCTATATAAACTTGGCTACCGTGATTGATATAATTTGGATATAATTTGATATTTTTATACATACAATGGGTGATCATCTTTATCTGTATCATATTCTTCCAAAATCAGTTTTCGAAGTATTTTCATGAACTTACTAATTCCTGAGCATTGCTGTAGATCTATAGTAAAACTATTCCACAGTTTTACCCCATAAATAGTGACACAAAAGGTTTTAACCTTTGACCGTGCTTTAAGAATCCTTAGATTCAATTTCCCCCTCAATTCATAGTCTCCTTCTCT
>NW_005188606.1:9201-15810 GCF_000239375.1 Pundamilia nyererei
TTTTAACCATAGTTGAGGGTACGGATGTAGATCAACCAATAAACTGAGAGCTTCGCTCTTATGGTCAGATTTCTCTTTACCACGACAGACTGGTACATTATCCGCAGCACCAATCCATCTGCCGATCTCCCGCTCCACTCACTCATGAACAATTTATAGGTGCTTTATATTGCAAGGTAGACCCTACAATAATACATACAGAGAAAAACTGAAAGATCATATGACCCCCTATCAGCAAGTGCTTTGGCAATAGTGAGAAGGAAAAATCCCTTTTAACAGGAAGACCCCCAGCAGAATCAAACTCTGGGAGGGGCGGGGCCATCTGCTATAACCGCTTGGGGTGAGAGAAGGGAAACGGACAAAAGACTTGTTGTGATGATGAAATGCAGAGAGGTGTATAATCACATAGTGAGTGAAGAAGAAATACAGTGTAATCCCCCTGTAGTTGGAACATGCCCCTCTCTCCTCATTCTTGAAGATAGGAACCCCCATCCTGGTCTTCCAATCTAGAGGTACCATCCCTGATGTCCAAGCAACATTGTAGAGATGTGTCAACCAAGAAAGCCCTACAACATCCAGAGCCTTCAGGAACTCAGAGCGAGCCTCATCCACCCCAGGGGCCCTGCCACGAACGAGTTGGTTAACTCAGTGAACTCACCCCCAGTGATGGATAAGTCGTCGTCATCGTGCCTCATCCCAGACTCTGCTTCCTCTTCAGAAGACGCATGCTGCCCACACTATACACAGTGTAGGTAGAGCACCACTTTTCCCTCCTGAGATGCCTGACATTTTCCCAGAATCTTTTTGAGGCAGTCCAAAAGTCTTTTTCCATTGCATCTTCAAACTCCTCCCCCCACAAGTTGTTGCTTCAGCCACAGCCTGAGCCACAATCTACTTCGCCTGTCAGTACCTATCGGCTGTCTCCGAAGTCCCACAGGCTAACCAAGCATGATAAGAGTCCTTCTTCAGTGCAGCAGCTTCAGTAACAGAGATTGCTGAACAAGGTCCATTAAGATTCAATGTCCCCAGTCTCTCTCAGGAAGCTGTCAAAACTCTGCCAGAGGTATGAGTTGAAGATCTTGCATCCTCACTATATGTTTAGGTGACCTAGGTCTGTTCAGCATCCTCCCCCACCACTTGATCCAACTCACAACCAGGTGGTGATCAGTTGACAGCTCAGCACCTCTCGTCATTTAAGTGTCCAGAACATACGTTCCTAAATCTGATGATACAATAACAAAATTGATCATCGACCTTTGGCCAAGGGTGTCACATGCACTTATAGGCATGCTTATGTTCAAATGTGGTGTTTGTTATGAACAAACTGTGGATTGCACAGAAGTCCAGTAAAAGAACACTGCTTGGGTTGAGATCTTGCAGGCCATTCCTCCCAATCACGCCCAGCCAGGTCTCACTGTCATTGCTCACATGTGTGTTGAAATCTCCCAGTAAGACAACAGGGTCCCTAGGTGGAGCACCCTCAAGCACTCACCCAGGGGCTCCAGGAAGGCTGGGTACTCGGAACTGTCGTATGGCAAGTGCAAGAAACAGTCAGGACCCATTCCCCTACCATAAGGCGCAGAGAACAAACCCTCTTGTCCACCAAGATAAACTCCAATGTGCAGACACCAAGACGAGGGGATACTAGTGTAACTAGAGTGGTGGACCAACAATAGGGTGAGCCCATCTCCCTTTTTCAGGCTGTGTCCCGGCCGGCCTCATGGACTAAGGCCCAGCTACCAGGCACTTGCCCCCAGGCACCTACCCCTGGCAGGGTGAAATGTTGCCTAGATCACAAAAAGTTGATTCTGTTCATCTGGAAGTAGAGCTTTCAGTGGGAGAAACGTTTTGTCACTCATACAAGTGGCTTCTTCAGTCTCGGCTGGCTGCAGGTTTGGGATTTACATACCTCATTGATTGAACATGCATCAAGGAAGGTTCCCCAGATGTTTCATTAATAGGAGTTTTGAATCGCCTAGTCCCTCACCCAGAACCAATTTGTCATCAGAGACCCTGCCAAGGGGCCAAAAACACCCAACAACATTGCCCCTGGGATCCCTGGGACGCACAAACCCCTCCACCATTATAAGGCAATAATTCACAGAAGATATAGATATCGGAATATGGGGACTGAAGCCCTTTCCTTGGAGCCAGGTCTTGAGGAGTGTCTCATAAACCAGCATCTTATGGACAGGCTTTTGCCATTGCTAGATCGTTGCATCAGCCAGGGTATGTGGCAGGCCTCAGTGGTACCAAGTTTTGTGTCAGATTTTTCTTTGAATTCATCTCTGTTTCTGCGCAAACCACTTTACATTGTTAGAATCTCGTGAGCTTTTGTGACAGTGCCCATGTGCTCTCAGACTAACTACACTACCCTTGCCATGTCTCCTTGATCTCACAGCATCACAGTCAGTGTTAATTCTGAATTCATTACTATCTGCAAATAAACATGTTAAATCTTGTGCCTACTGGGTGAGGTGTTACGGGCATGTCCCACTGGGAGGAGGCCCCGGGGCAGACCCAGGACACGCTGGAGAGATTATATCTCTCGGCTGGCCTGGGAACGCCTTGGTGTTCCCCCAGATAAGCTGGAGGAGGTGGCTGGGGAGAGGGAGGTCTGGGCCTCTCTGCTTAGGCTGCTGCCCCGCGACCCGGCCCCGGATAAAGCGGAAGATGGATGAATGAAGGATGGATGAAGATGGATGGATGGGAATATGACATTAAGAACTTTTATTCTCCTCAAGTTTTAAATAATCATTTTAGCTTTTATGTCTGAATGGGACATTTAAGTGTTTCTTTCTTTTTGGGGGTTAGGGGTTGACAGATCACAGGCCTGCATTTAACTGTCTCTAGTTACTCCTGTCACACCAACCCTTTGCATGTTGTCCGTCTATGTAGCTTATTCGAGTCTTCCTTTTTTCCTGCCTGGCAGCTCCATCCTCAACATCCTTTATACCCCTCCTGTTCACATGTCCAGATCATCTCAAACTCTTTCATTTTCTCGCCAACCTGTTCAACCTGAGCTGAGGATTATTAAAATGTTTTATCTTTAAAAGATGTGTCTGTTTGGAGGCCAACCTAGACCCCTTGGATTGCAGGGTGTTTAATAGACAGACATTTATTGAAAGGCCTGAACTTAATCATTAAATCATCACATTCTGCTATACAACAAATATTTTTACTGTACTCACCGCCCCTTATAGGATCCAAGCTGGCAGGGACTTTTTCTTCCTCATCTTGACTGGGTGAAACAGATGTTTCCTCACTGGAAACTTCCTCCCTCATGCTCTTCCTCACCACTGTATCTATGGCTGCTAACAGCTGCTCTTGTTCCAGGTTCTTCTGCCACAACAGTTTTTCTCTACATTTCTTGATTATGTCTCCTAACTGTGGATGCTGCTGATACTTTTCAATGGAACTTGAACTCTTGTCTTTGGGCATTATCAGAACCAGTGAACGATCAAATGATGGATCACCAAAGATTTCAAGGACCATTTGTAGCCTCTGTCTGTGATCCTCAGTGAAGTCTGCAGGCTGGAGGACCAGCAGAAACACATGAGGTCCAGGAGCAGAGAGTCTCACACAGTCCTCAACTTGTTTCGTCAGATCTTCTGGGGAGATTTTAGTTGACAGCAGATCTGGAGTGTTGATGAGATCGATTTCTTTCCCCTTCAGCTCCCTTTTGACTCTCAGGCAGAGGTCTGCTTTATCCTCAGAGCTGAACACAGTCACTCCCAGTATGAAGTTGCCCACTGAGCTTCTCTTAGACCAGTTGTTCCCCAGCAGAACGACCCTCAGCTCAGACACTGAAAAAGAGACTTTAGGTGAGTACTGAGTTAACTTTCATTTTTCATTAAGTTTTTTGTAATTATTAGTCAATAATATTTAGAGTTGTTGCGCCACATCCTTTGTACAAGAAATCAAACGATTCAGTTTATTCAAAACAGAAAATGTGAATTTAGACATAAACACTTACATTTAACCTCTTATTTTTATTTCATTTGTTAAAGATTGTGATATGTTACTACTGGGTTGATATTTTGAAATTATAAAGTTTGTGGCATAATATTTTGTACCACACATTTATTGGTTTATCTTATTTTATTCATTATGTGTTGTTAATTTCTCTTACAGTCCTCACACTCAGTGCTGATGTGTTCTGGCTTATCTTCATCTGCAAAAATAGAAAAAACACAAATCAGCATTCTAACACTTTACCAGCCACCATTTTTGCTTTCTGAAATGAAAAATCCCATTCACTCTATGTAATGAACAGATTTCATATCAATGTAATTAAACAGATTATGTTCCTAAGTCTGTGTAAATAGACAAGAAGCTGCCGGATCAGTGTTGAGTGTAAGTAACGCGTTACTGTAATTAAATTACTTTTCCACTGAAAAAGTAGAGTAACTGATTACTGTTCATTTTTAGGTATTTTAATTACAGTTACTTACAATGTACTTGCGTTAAATTGTAAAATAATTAAACTCGCTGAATATCATTATTTATCTTCTAAAGGTAAAAATAAACTGCCGCTTTAACGTCGCTGTAGTGCAGGTGCGCGTCATTTCGCGCCAGTTTGCTGCATAGTCGTATTCTATTTTTTTTTTTTTTTTTTTTTTTTTTTTATAGTCGTATTCTAAAGCGGAAGATGTCGGACTCGGTTGAAGCGAGTGGCTGTTTTACGAAATGTACATATTCCCGTCTCTTCACTTTTCTGAAACAAGCAGACAAGAACATTACAGTAATATGTAAAAACTATCGGCTGCTGTTAATAGCAGGAGTAATCTACTGAAGCGCCTGACATGAGAGCATGGACAAACACTTCTGAGTGATCCTTGTTCATCATCCATGGATAACACCGCGACAACTCCTGCTAAGCAGCAAAACCTGATTTTACTTCAGCAGCACAGAAAGCGTCTGAAGGTGAGCTTAAAAAAAATAATTGCAGGCTACATTGTGGAAGAGATGCTACCGCTGCGTACTGTAGAGTCTCCATCTTTTAAAAAAAATGTATTTATTATTTAAAGAGTTTAATTTCTATTGTTTGTCCACTCAAGGTTTATAGGGATTTTAAGAAGTATTCAGTTAAATTACTTATTGAGTAATTAAGTTACTTTTCAGACACAGTAATTAGATAAGTATTTTAAATACAATATTGATTAAGTAATTAGTAATTAGTAATTAATTACTTTTTTAAAGTAACTTACCCAACACTGTGCCGGAAATGCAGGAAAGTTGGAATAAACATTTTTAACTATTTCAAAACATATTTACAGTTAATAAAATATAGTTATCCATAGACCGCACTACCCAAGTGAAAAGAGAATCTGACCGTGTGCTCACATAACACCCCTGACACTTGCCTCCATTTGCATGAGTATATGTACAGTGTGAATGTATGTATGTGTGTGTGTGCACTGCTAACATGCTACAGTATATCTACAAGTATATCTTGTTAGCTTATCAGATTACCTCTTTCTCAGGTTTCTCAGGACATTCCACAATTCACAATTCATCAGGGACGATATAGAAAAGACAACTTGGCCTTCTTAGACTGTGAGATTTCCATCAGTAATGGGGGACATCTAAAAGCTGATGTGTACCGTAAACCTACGTATACGGATCAGTATTTAAGGTTTGACTCTCATCATTCACTGGAGCTCAAACTGGGTATCATCAGGACGCGACAACATAGAGCCAACACCATCCCCACTAACACAGCGGCCAGGGAGGCAGAAGAACAGCACATCAAGAAGGCCCTGAGTAAATGTGGTTATCCAAGCTGAACTTTTGTCAAAGCTGAAAAGGTGTCTAAAGAAAGCTCCTTGCTTTGAGGGTCAAAAGCCTCGTCCAGTGGTATGTCTGGATTGAAATATTGACAGTGATGTAGAGCACTTAAGGGTCCTTTTTGCTGCATGCTTACACATCACACTTCATAATGGTTATAAGGACATTCTCTGGGGCAAAGGAGTTCAAACGGGAGCAGATAAGAGGTCGACAGGAGTGAGCAGACGTGGAAGAAGAGGAGGTGTTGATGATGTCATCAAGCTGCGCCTGTTTTGGTCGAAAGCATGGCAGTGGCTACAAGCATTATCATCTGCAAATTATGCTGGGCGACAATCATAGCAAAGAGACAAAGCACTTTTGAAATATGGGAAAAGCTAAGAACTGCGCTTCCTCCACTTCCGTACCATTAATTCATTAATGTTGAATTCTCTCGCAGCTGCTCTGTTCGAATGTTGTTGCAGTTCATTAATGACTAACCTCGTATTGTGGATGAATTATCTTAGTTGTTCTCCTGAACGAGAGATTCAGCAGGTTGTTTACACTGAATAAATGGCTCATATCAGCATGTGCTGACCACTCAGTGCATTTTATCAACAACTTTAAAAAATTTTTGGGAACGCAGGCATCTGTTTAAAGCAAATGGATTTAATTTTAACAAGTCAGGGGTGAAATTGTTCACCTCCAACTTGTTTTATTCCATACGTCATCCATCTGTGCTTGGTGCCAAGGCTGAGATAAACGAGGAGTTCTCATAAAGAGGAACAAACAGTACTCCAAGAACAGACAAAGCCCAGCAGAAACCTTGAGGAGGAGCTCCAT
>NW_005188607.1:0-5750 GCF_000239375.1 Pundamilia nyererei
AGCGCATAGCCCCTCCCGAGAACCCTCAATGTATACATGTATTTAAAATTGAGAGGTGGGCACCGGCGCCAGAGGTAATCTTGCCTACTGTATCACGTCTGGCCATTCACCTCTGACCTCTGACATCAACAAGGCTTCACCACAGCCATATTTTCCTTTGTGTTTCACAGTATGTAATACCAGTTTCTGTAAGAATAAGATGCACACACATACACCTACTTTGTTAAAAACACTTCTTTGTGATTTAGATTCAGTCCAAACTATAGAATTTTCCTCATTATAAACCACAGCTGACTCCACACTTCTTTTCCCTTGGTTAATCCCATTGATTGGCTCCTCATTTTATTCAGATGAAAGGCAAATGAGGTATCATTAACAAGGAAACAATTTGTAACACAAAGCCCATGCAATGCTTGCTGCAACTCAGACACCTCCTCTCTGAGGGAAGATACCTCAGCAACAATAAACCACAGCACGGATTATGGATATCAGTTTCCTCCTGTGAATTTCACTCGATCACTAATGCAGAGATTTTCTTTGGGAAACACGCCTTTGTATGTGTGCTGCTGTTGATCAGTGCTGTACAACAGCTGGAAAAAAGGGCTGTCAGAGTTAATATGGTGCTGCTTGTCAGCATGTTGGGGCTATCCCAGATGAGCTGTTAGAAAAGCTCGTGTTTTACTGTGGCCATTTATTGTAATGGGTTGAATCCTCAGTGGGGAGATTTATACGGCGTCCCCGCAGCACATACAGCTATGGGGAAGATGTGAGCCTTGACACCAATGTGGCAAAGAATTTAGTGTTTGACAGGCAGTTAACACCAGGTCAGATGGCTTGCTGCCACTGATGCCCCTTGTGCTAATGAGAGAAACTGTCTGAAACGAGTTGTTGAGTCTGTTTCCCTCCTTGCTGTCAACTGTTTCTGCAGGAGACTGTCCTCCTTCAAAAAATAAAACCATAGGTCATTTGTACAAGCATCTCATCATGACCTGTGTTTATGTGACCTGTGTTTAAACACCCTCCAGAACACAGTGAGAGCACGAAAATGTGTTCTGGTGCCATCACCTTGAGATCTGGAAGCCTGTTAACTTAGGTTTAAAAGAAAGCTCTTGCTTTCTATCTTTTTCTAACTCTAACAGAGAATCGCTGCCACATGCTGTTTCAGGAACGCTTACATGGCTCATTTCAGATGATAGGAACAAACAGCCATTATGATACTTCAGCTGAAGGACTTGTTGCCCTGTGCTGTAATGGGGCAGAGTTTTTGTAAATTTGCCTCTGTATCAAATCAGAGTGGATTTTAAATCAAACAATCAAGGTGTGATTGAAGGGTGAGCTTACAGCTTTAATTCAAGGGTGTTGACAAAAGTATTGCAATACCTGTTTAGGGACTGGAGACATTTTTAGACATATTATCCCCCTATTTTCACAGGCTTAAACATTAATTGAACAAAATATCAAATTTTCTAAAAAAAATACTTGGATAAATATCATTTTCAATGAATTCCTGAAGTGTGGAACTCATGCTGCATACTACAGTAATCATAACTTTAGTCAAAATGGGATCAGGCTTCATTACAATGGGCCTGACGTTATGTCAGAAATGGCATGAATGCTTGGAATAGAGGAGCTGGGTGGATGTACTGTAGGCCTGCAATGCGGCTTGCAGAGGCAACTGTATGCAGGCTATAGCAGATAAAATGGTGTGTCCCATATGAGATTTGCCACTCGGATCACTTATGCACTACTATTTATACTTTCTGTCTTCAATGATTTAACCTCATATCACGACTTAGCTCAAGTGCTGATGCAACTCTAAATACTGCAGCAAGCAACCTTGTACTTTGTACACGTCCCTAGACAGAGCGAGGCAGTGACTGAACTGTCTGAAATTTCTGACCTTCATGTCAAAAAACTGCTCACAGCACAGGGATTGTTTAGTGAAGCAGGCCTGTGATTCTTTGTGGGTCTCTGAGAGCACAAATTATTATTGGCACAAATACAAAATACATCAAAAACAAATCTCACTATCTGCAATAAGATAATACTGATTTAATGAACTGTTGATTTATATTTCGTTAAAATCATAAATGTGTCGTGGGGACACAACGTGGAAAAAAGACCCAGCTTCAAGCCCCTGGAAGTCACAGAAACAACCTTGGAATAACCAAAGGAAACAAACCTTAACTCCATGCATAGCACCAAACAGGAGAAATCCAAGCAAACAGAAACAATAGGTGGAAACAGATCTGGACGATTGTAACAGGAGGAAGATGAATGAATCCATTCCATTTCCATTTTAGTCATTTCAGCTCTTTATGTTGCAAACTGTGTTCAACCCCAAAGCTGTAACATCAATTAGTCCGCACACACAATGAATTAACAGTTAACTCTCGGAACCATTCCACCACACACCAAACTATTTCAAAATTTTAAAAATGCAATAAGAAAATCACTGAACCTGTCATGTACCACTATGAATCAAAGCTGTGAGAATGAGTTAGTAAATGTGTACAGACTCCCTTTGCTCAACATCTTACATTTAGTAACAGATAAAACATTAAGCTAAAAGTGTTTTTATTTTTTACAATAAAATAAGAAGGTGACTTGTTGCTACCACATGTAAGGCTGTGTTGGATTACAGCTTTGATAATTATATGCATGCTTATTGATAGTATGTTCAGAAATCTAGATAGGTAATTAGGCCTCACTCCTATAAATTTATAAGAAAATAAATTTTTATTATTCCTGAATTGTTGTTATTTTCTCTGAGGTTCACTGTTCCGGGTTTGATTCATATCATTCTTTGGTAGCACTTTGGTGTTTCACTATTAAGGATCAGTAAGTGCTTAACTGATCATGTATGTATCAGTACTCATCCTTAGTTAACAGATATGTTGTTCTGTTGCCTTTACACCATGTACCATCACTGCTGTGCATGGTGTAACTATGTACAGCTATCACTGCTTCTAATAATCATAATCATAGTCATAATAATATATCTGTATATATAAATAGCATAATAAGGAGAGGTAATGCCATATAAATGATGAAGTAAGACTACTAATATTTTATAATAATGTCACACTATGAAGCATTAATAAAGTGCTACCCATTCTTTTATAA
Source organism: Pundamilia nyererei (assembly GCF_000239375.1). Classification (NCBI taxonomy): domain Eukaryota; kingdom Metazoa; phylum Chordata; class Actinopteri; order Cichliformes; family Cichlidae; genus Pundamilia; species Pundamilia nyererei. The sequence continues at coordinate 3,127 of NW_005188607.1, forward strand.
GCTGTTCTGTACAAACCTACAGTAAATCCTTCTCTTCACTTTGGCAACTCATACCTGTTGTTGTTGAAGTGGACAGTTTGACCCATCGAGTAATCAGCACTAGAATTGCCTTAAAATGCTGCCTAATCTGCTTTGTTAAGGTGGCTGAAAACGAATAATACCATAAACAAATACTAAAAAACAACAAATTTAGTAGTGTAAATAGACTCATTAGAGCAATAGGCAATGCTAACTGTAAAATACTATCACTGGTATGTGATCAGAGCAGTTGTGTTGTGACAAAAGTAAAAAGGGAAATTGTTCACGCTACATGAAATTAGGTGCTAATACACATCTAAAGCAAAGAGGTGTCAAGGGGAAGACGGAAACTTGAGAACTGGTGTAACAGACGATAATGTTGCACATAAGATGACACCTTCAGAAAGACACAGAGGCAGCTCTCAGAGTCACAGTTTTACTTTTCGTGCAACTAAACTGCAATGTAGAACTGAGCCGCTAAAAATAATAAAACCACAAAAAAAAAAATGCAAAGAATTAATCTAATATATATAATGTACCATCAGTGATGCCAATGATGGTATATTAAAATAGTTGTTACCCATGCTACAGTATTGTTTTTTCTACGATTTAGTCCATTATTAGGTAGTTGCTAGACAACAGGGGATCATAATATGTCATACATAATAACATATTTGTTGTAAAATAGAAATGATACAATGCTTTCATAAGGGGCTGTACATGGATAAACTTATCTGGATAAAGATGGTTGCTGTGGTGTATTCATAATTGTCTCTGGTACATTTGTTGTATGGGCAGTATGTGTTCATTGTTTGATTGTGTAATTACGTGTTACGCACTGGCAATGCATGCCGGGAGATGGTAATACAGGAAGTAAAAGAGATGGTCTTACCGCACACAGTGGTCCCGCGTACTTATTCAGATTCAGAGTAAGAATCACACAGTTGCTGTGGTGGTAACGTGATGATGTCATAATATCTAATATTAGAGGCTTCGGGGACCTAAGATGTACCTGTGTAGCAATTTTCATCACTAAACTCTTAATCATCTAGCAGGAGTTTGCAAAAAGCACATGCACAAATATTGTGTAATATAGGAAGGATTTTGCATTGAATATATTGTGCACTTATTTTACTTAATAAGTGTAAACCGTTTCCGATTACACAAAGTAGATGTCGCTTCAAAGACAGTTCCCATCCACTCTGAGAGTGACAGGGAGGTTACTATCACATCCACAGTGGTTTGGTTATTACTTTGTAAATGACAGCCGATCACTACTTTGCTTCTGTTGGTATCACTTCCATCGTTCACCTCAAAGTTGAGATGAATTTAACCCTAAGGTGGTACTTATGGTTATGATAACACTGAATATTATTGAAATTCTTTTGTCTTTTGAACTCTGATAAACCTTGTCAGATAAATGCATGTGAGGCACAATCAATCCACTGAAATGAAGAAAGTTCTTAAAATTAATAATAAGAAGATTAGTAGTTACTGGTTAAAAAGTCAAGACAATTTTACCCCCCCCAAAAAAACCCCAAACATCTATGGAAGAAATTCTACAAAACAAACTAAATTGATATTTTTTACTCAGTCGCTTATTTTTCTCCTATAAAATGTGATTGCTGAGCCATTTTCAAAGGGCAGAGCTCCTGCTGAGAGGATCACACCCCCACAAATGAAATATGATTGGAAAGGCCAAGATGTCCTCAGAACAGGTTTCAGTATTGTTGGTTTCACGGTTACTGAAATGCATTAATGGATATCAGGAATGTGGAGGATGCAAGAAGGTCAAGTGACACAAAACTGTCTGCTAATGGACAGAAGTTCTTGTTTTTTTGCTTTTATTTTTAAGTAAAGATTGGCAGGAAAGGGAGAAAAAGAGTGAATAAGACGATAAGCAATAAAGTAAGTAGAGACAACGTGATTACCTGGTACACAGGTCTCGGGCCTCCAGGGCACCAGGCATCATATTTGTCTTTATGCTCATGTTTTAATCTCACCTTGTGTTGCGGTAGATATTTGACTTTTTGTATTCATGTCAGAGGGATGCTCCTGTCTGCTTCAGCCTTATATAATATAATAGTGCTGCTTAACACCACATTAAACAGCTGGATTTGCCTGTTTTAGCCCATTAACTGCAATTTTGGAAGCTGTTATAAAGCGTTTTCTGACTCATTAAGTTATTTTCTAGATTGATTCCTGTGTTGCAGGCAGCCATCAGCTCCATTCTATGGCAGCTTTAGAGATGTTACTTTTGAGTATTGAATGATTAAAGGTTTAACTGTATATATATAAAGATATATATACATGTGTATATATATATACATATATATACATATATATACATACAGTGGGGCAAAAAAGTATTTAGTCAGCCACCGATTGTGCAAGTTCCCCCACTGAACAACATATATATATATATGTTGTTCAACATCTCATTATTTTATCTACACAATGTCATTGTTGTTTTTATTGTCACAAGACACACAATTGTTTTTTGGAAAGATTAAATAGATGAGATGAGAACATATTATCAAAATTCATATTACACATTGTTGTGGAGTACTTTATGAGAAAAGTATAATAATTATAACAAATTATTT
>NW_005188607.1:7416-9254 GCF_000239375.1 Pundamilia nyererei
GTCTGATTTGTCATAACTTCTCCGTTTTGTGGTAAGCTTTTCTTTGGCTGTCACTTCTTCACCCTGACCTGTCTTATTTGGCTCAGCAGAACTAAAATATATATCCTGCTGCTTTTACACAGGCACTCACATAATGCTCAGCGATTCTCTGCGTGATCAACCTCTCACATGTTTAAGCTTGCTGCGGGAGATTTCACTTGTCATGTTTGCATAGTAAGCTAACGATTAATAAGACGATGTCAGAGGAATTGGTCCACAAATTATCATCACTCACCAATCAGTGCTGTCGCTCTCTATACACAGTTTGTGCAATTGCAAAGTGAAAGCAAAAAAACAAGCGCAAATTCAAACGCGATTTCAATATGTCACATATTGACAGTGGCTCACTGATGCCAATGACATAATTACCCAGCTACATTACCTGAAAGAATGCAAAAGCATTGACATATATTTTTCCTTCCTACAATAGCCCGACGGGCAGGACAGAGAGAGATTTTGGTAGCCCGACTGGAAAAATCGCTAGCCCCGGGACGTCGGGCTAGCGATTTTGCAAAGCCCTGTATCTGATTGAGGAATCACTTATCTTTGGAAAAGAGAGTTTATTCCAAAATAAAAGCTATACTATCCGCTTCTTCTGGGCTATATTCTCAGCAGCATATTAAACATATCAGGTCCCCATAAGGAGAATCATGTGCTAACGGCTGTCTAAATGACTCGGGTTTGTAGCATGTGTGCTTGTTGTTTTTGTCTTCCTCCACTTGTCTTTGCACTAGGATGATGTCAGCGTAAATGTGCAGTCATATTTGTTGTGTTCCCACTAGTGCTTTCAGGTTAATCTCGTTGAAATGACATTAACGCCACAACACGGCAAAAAAGTGGCAAAACGTAACACAAATCCAAAAATCCAAATAAACTTACATGACCAGGCAGACAGAACACACTGCATAAATGAGAGTAGATCACGACACAGACACAAATAAACACATAACACAGACTAAACAAAGACACAGACTGACATGCAGGCACTACAACAGAGGGAACAGAGACGTGGGACCAGGGCAGACACAGACACTGACTGGACACGGGGATATAGCGGACAGGGGAGACAGCAACTAAGGATTACACAGAGACAAACCATAAGACATTACTCTAACAAACACCCAAAGACTAGAAATTATAAATAAGATAATAAACTCAAAAACCCTGGGTCGACGACCCAGGCATCCTAACATATATACACATTTTATTCAAGGAGGTCTAGACTGATTAGTGATTTATGAGTTGCTTTAAAAACAATACTCTGGTGGAAAATGTTAATTTAAGGAAGTTAAAACTGCTAGTCTAAAATTTAATATGATGCCTTACATCTAATAGACTAAACATATGCAAAAACATGTAACAGCAGTCACGTGTTTTTTTTGGGTTTTTTTTTTATAAATCAGTTATATTAGGGATTAAAAAGGTCATATTAAGCCACTTTATTACAAAAATGTACATTTTATGGTCAAAATGCTTTCTTGTGGCTTACTTTATACAGTTTAAAAGCAAAATAAAAATATTTTAAAACACTTTAGTTTTCATAATATCACCTATTTCTAGGATTTACTTGTAGTGCTTCAACATGCAAACTCGCTTTCATTCCATGAATCAAACTGTCATTTGTAAATCTAAAATCTGTTGAAGGACAGATTTCAGAGCAGAATTTCTTTGGTAGACTCCTGATAAGTGTGTGACGACGTGCCAAGAAAAACATTTTCAGTGTGTCAGCACACTTCCAACATTTGTGCTGACACACACACACACACACACACACACACACACACACACACACACACACA
>NW_005188607.1:9274-15876 GCF_000239375.1 Pundamilia nyererei
ACACACACACACACACACACACACACACACACACACACACACACACACAGACCTTCAAACCATAAGTGGGCACAAATTAGAAAAGCATTCGCCACCCAATTTACACCAATATCTAAAACAAAAACGTCTTTTAAACGTGTGGGTGGAGTAAATAGTGAAGCAGATCATTACCTGCTTTTTTTTTATAGTCGTTTGTCCCCAAGCAGGAGACTTTGATATGATGAAGATGATGTCCTTGCGTAATTACACTCTTATCACTGCACCAAGTATATGAATGTTTTGCCAAAATCAATGTGATTATGGTGATGAAAACGCTGTGCGCCTGCAGCGAAAAGAATGGATCTGCGAAGGATATATTTCTCTTATTTCCCATACAGCAATGAAACAACCACCATCACAGAAGGTCAATAGAAAATTCACAATGCTTTAAATTGTGTTACAGCAGGAAGAGTAACACAAAAGTCCATGCATCACATATAGCTAGAAAACGTGCCCGGAGGCTGGAAAACATATTAACCCATAATAGATCACAAATAAAGAATGATAACCCACTTAATGGTCCACACTTTTCTGGGTGTGAGCGGTAGTTGCAGTCTGAGGGAACACAGTAAATACAGGCTTCATCTCTATGATGACAGCTATATTGTTTACAGCCCGGCAAAACCAATTATTAAAAGTTAATGTCATGTTCATGTCTAAGTGGTCCGGCTTAATAATGTGGAACCATGTTTGGTGGAGAGGAAGGTGCACAAGGTTAACCTTTATTCTTACTTTAGTTCTCATCTTTCCTTCACACTTGTATTAAATGGCACTTTAATTTCTGGGATGACCTCGCTGTGCAGCTGACCTTTATCTCAAAGTACAAATCCTCTCGCACCATTTCTGCCAAGGACAGGAGTGGATTCAGTGATTATACTTCATGTACCTAAAATCTATTTAACTGATATTATCTACCCAATATGCTGTAGCATAGTTGAAACAACACATTTTCTTTTATAGGGGGAGAAAAAGAAAAATATCCACTGTGGCAAGCCTGTGCTAGTATTTGAATGTAAATTTCCCAACAGTGGGGCTATCTTATGTGAGGCTGGGTAATACTTATAGACTACCATGTTAAAATGCCAGCTTCACAGCAGAAATAAACCTAGTTCAAAAAAATATTTTGGTCCCCTTTGTAACAACAGCACAGCAGGTGACTCTTCTCAAATAACTGTCTCCTATAGATTTTGTTTAAGGTTATGTATACCTGCTTGTATTGATTGGTATACCAGCACTGGCAGCTACAGCTCACTGCTATCTGCTGGGTCTCACTTTTAGTGGTTTTTAATGGAATTATCTAGCTGATAACTTGGGCCACTGATAGAAGAAGTTAGTCTTTCAGGTTTGGTGCTAATTAGTAAGATGCTAAAGTGAAATTCTAGCATGTTACTAAATAGCAGGTATCTAACCATTGCTAACCAGGCTCACTATAGTTAGTTGGTGATAACTTAGTAGTTCATCTAAATGAGACAATTTTAGCCTTTGAAAAAAAAAGCCACAATGGCCAAAATGCTACTTGCGAGGCTTTAATATACCACAGACCCATGGTTGATATCACAGTGCCTAAACCAGTTTTTATATACGGTGTAAGCTTGGAAGAGGAACATCCGAAAATTATCAAAATACCATAGCTCAACAAAGTATGAAAAAGTCATGGTTGCCTTCAGGCGGTCTTTATGGTTGTGACGTTGGACCCGTTACACATGAACAGAACACGGATGTAATGATAGTACTTCTTTATTTGCAGATTTGGTTTCACTGTGGTTTTGTTTTACTGGGAAACAGACACTCCAGCTCCGCTGTCACGTCTGCTATCCTCCCTCCGATTGTCACTGTGAACATATAAAGAGTCACAATCACCTTCACATCCCAGCACACCTGTTCACCCTGCCCCCGCGCTGCCCGGGAACTCACTGCGCCCCTGCAGCCGGCCAGAGACCACGCCCACGCCACAATGGTTTTCTTTAAAAAAAGGCTAAAATAATATTCCATTCCACATGCTGAAGCTTCCTTGTGTAAGGTGCTCAAGCCCAAGTTGCTACTGATGCATCTATTGAAGTGTGTGCAAATGTTAGAAAGTGCTTAGACACAGATAAAAATGCTGTGTGAATGTTTGTGTGAATAAGACTTGGCATGCTCAACTGAGTAGAAAGTACCAGTCCATTTGAAAAAAGAAAAGAAAAAAAGCAAATGCAATATTCTAACATAACCACACCCCTATCACATATTTATACTTGTGGTCTGGGGTAATTCTAAACAAATTTGGTAGACCTAAGTATGAATAAAAATGAGTTACTGAATGATGGATTTCTGCATGAGATGTTTGTATGCAAGGTTTATCCACAGATTGGTGTCCATGTGGTGTTTGTGAATTTGCTCTGATGTCTCGGGCACTTTATGGTGTATTTTCCCACTGGTGAGGCCACTGCCATCAAAGAGTGTATTGGTGCGTGGCGTATGTTCAATTCTTTTTTTTTTTTTTTTTTTTTTTGTATGTTCAATACAACAGTTGCCTGAAAGTATTTGTTTGGTTTGGCTGTGTTTGGAGTATGTTTGATCTGCAGCATTGTTTAGGTAGTTGTTCAGGTAAGTAACCACCACATGAATGCTAAGACCCTAGGTGTCCTAAATGAATGCGTGGCTAACAAGCTATTATATCATGTGTATGTAGTTTTATTGTTGAGACTAATGGTTTTGGCTGGCACTAGAATTACTGGACGAGCCATGCTTAAACTATTTACATATTAAGAAAAACTTTGTAAACTACATTGCTATTCTTAAAACCCGTAAATGTAATTGTAATGTAATGCAAGCACAAGTCATTTGGTGCTTTACTTCTCGGCTTCACATTTCTAAACATGCACGGTGATGTGAAAATGGCTGCAGGCATGGACATTTTTGGGGGGGCATGATTCTGAATAAATGGCCCATTTTAAGAAGTAAAACTGGCACTGTGTGTTTTGAAAACAGGTCTGAGAGATCCACAGACTGTCCTCAAAGTGCCTGCCAAATGACAGGGATGGATCGCTGTGATTGTGTTCACCTCCAACTTTGAAGTCCAACAAATGCTTAAATCTTACATACTTTGTGCTGCCATACAGCAGTGCCCATTGCTTCAACTTTGGCTTTAAAAAACACTTTTTCAAGTGCCTATTGGCTAGTTCACCACGAGTCTGCTGTGGCAGCTTGGGGAAAATCGAAAGTGCCCCCATATGTTCCTGCAGATTTATTGAGAAAGTGTAACATGCTGCCATGCTGTCCACAACTGGGGTGAAAAATAGGAAGGCGGAAACATCCTGGAAAAGATGAAGCGGTTATTGGAAATTGCTGATGTTGGCAGTGGTAGAGTAGATTCAGGAAAAGAAAAATGTGTCACAGGCACACAGGGGATGATTAGTTACCCCAAGAATGTGAATTATATGCCTTGTGGGGGCAGTGCCTGTGGATACTGTATCACTTTAACAGCCTTCGTCAGTTCTAGGCCAATAATGCATCTTGTCTAAAACAGTTTAGCATCAATTACATTGCAGGACTAAATATCCTCCTTCCTATGAATGCTGTAATACTCCTTATATGCGAAAAAGCAAACAAAAAAATTAATATAAAAAATGTGGTAAGTTTTAAATCAGGGACATTTTGGACAAAGATTTTTTGCCCTATAGTGATATAGGGCAACGCTCAATTTTACTGAGCGTTGAAAAACTTGATACAAAAGAAGAATTCCTTTATGAAAGAAAGAAAGAAAAATCCAGAAAACAGTGTCAAACTCTGCTACAACATATTGTTGCAGTAGCAATTTTTCTTTATTATTTCTTTTTATGATGCCACTGTTAATTTCACAGCTTCTTATTTTGAATATTAGCTGTTTTTTGTTTGGTCTTTGAACTCATGCAATTATTATGGTTAATACTTACATGAGTTCTGCATCTTTTTATCTTCTCTGTATTACCTGTAGTGATACAAGCCCACCTATGCAAACGTGTTCAGTGCTTTTTACGGGGAGACCATCTGCTAATATATTTTATGTTGTACTTTATATGCACTCAATTTCTCACTCTGACTTTAGGAGCATGCTGAGCTACAGTGCATAAATTATTCCTAATATCATTATTCTCTGAGCTGCACAACTGATGTACAGAAGATGTTCTGTGGTTCAGGAGTGGGAAGTCTCTTGTGCTTTACACTTATTTATGGTATCCAGAAGATACTTTTCCTTCTTTTGGAATTAGAACATACTTATTTGCTTTGGGTCACCCCCCAGACCTGATCAGACGGGGCCAACCCTAAGCGGGATCAGGCGTCTTCTATTGTCATTGCAAACTTTGCAGATTGCCACTGCTGTACTTTAAAGTTTGCCAGATCTCAGAGGCCCCCCTACTGGCCCAGGACTCGACTCAATTACCTGTCATGCCTGGTGGCGTGCAGCATCTCTCATCGAAGATAATGAGATATTCAAAGTCATCACAATTTTACATAGGGGAACACTTGTATCACATTTTGTAGACAGTGTTTTCCAGGACCTCTGCCCATATGTACTTCTGAGGAACTGCCTGACCAAGACACTCTTTACACCTATTAATGTTACTGATCTATTATAGTTAATTATTTGCTAAATGTTTCACACATTTATCTCAGTACTATTTTCAACCTTCATTTTTCCAGCCTTTTGTTACTTCACCACAGGATTTTTAGACATATTGCTGGCATGAAATTCAAAATGAGCCAAACATAATAGTGAAAAAAGCAAAATTTCAAATTTCTTAGTTTAAAATTTTGATATTTTTATGTGTTCTGCTGTGAACACAGTAAATATGGGTTTATGAGGTTTGCTTTGTGTTTCTCTTTAGATTTTATACGTTTCAACTTTTCTGAAGTCTTTCACTTTCTTTAACTGCTCAGCCACACTCACTTGTAACATGAGGTTCTTTTCTGCATTAAAGGACTCAAAAGTTTGAATGGTTCATTTTGGGTAATACACATTGATGCCCCTTTAAAAGGAGGTCAAGTCGGTCAAGTTGCACATTATCTTCCAGCAACATTCAGCAAACATGACTCGCCCTCAGGGGCACAACACTTTATTCAGATCCTTGATACAAAAGAGCCTCCAAGGTTCCTCAAAAAGCCTCTGTCACTTCTAATCACTAACGTATTGCGCAGGCAGGGAGGAAATTTGTGAGATTTTATGCATAGTCAGTTCCGATGATCATCCTCCCCATTGTCGCTGTCTGTGGTGCTGAAATGACAGCATCATTATTGTCTCTTTGAGCATGGCAGCGACATGGCCTCATTCCCCCTGGCCTGATGAAATAGAAGCTATAAGAAGGGACCGGCAGTAGGCTCCAGTGATTGCACTCTCACTCTTTGCTTTTAGTTACCCCTGATGGTTTCCCTTTATGCACACATGTGCTCTCATCTAAGAAAACGCCACCTGCAGAAGATCAAACTGCGCTGACAGAAAATCAAAGAAAACCATATTACAGTACCGTGTTTCATTAATGAGCGCCCAGAACACATAGATCATAGAAATGGCCTTTTCACCAAATTCACCATGGTAAGAATCTTTTTTTGCTTGGTGTTACTTGAAATTATCATGCTGCTGCTGCTTGCTTGCTTGCTGTAGCTGGTGGCAACAGTCCCTTGACATATTACTCATCGAAAATGTCATTTAGATGAAAAGCAGATGTGATTACCTAATTACATTAGTTAGAAAAGCCTCTTCATCTTTTGCATGTTAAGCACGCTTCTTTTTTAAAGTGCCAACGTCAAGGTTGGGTTGAGAAATGTCTCCAAACAACCAAAAATTAGTTGAAGTATCTATTAAGCTATTTTGATAATCAGTGAATTTTTTTTAGAGTAGTTATTTGAAATGCTAACTTTCCTAGTTTCAGTTCAGAGCTTTAGTTTTATGTCATACCTTATGTTAGATCAATCACATTGATTGTTGTTTCCCATCAGGTAATTGTGTACAATGCTATTGAAATTGTATTTATGTAAAGCAGACTTTTTGTTAGCTACAGTTTCACTGCTACAGTTACATTTGGTAGAACAGTGTCTGGAAAAAACCAAATTTATTCAGACTTGTGATATTTTTGAGTTAGGGATGATTGCTTCAAAAACTTTGTGCAAGACAGTATATACAGAGCAACAAGAAGAAGTCCATCTGCTATCAGTTTGCAAATGAAAGGGGTCAAGCTGGTTATTATATGCACGTTGTTTGTGATACTATAGCAATTAACTGTGATAAATCATCAAAGAAATTGCACATCTTTTGCCATCTAAATCCACAGTCCACCCAAAACCTCAGAAATCTGAAAGAGAAATTCCTTCAAAAATAGGGACATAGTTGCTGCAGGATGGGAATTTAACTGCAAAATGAAAGGAACTCAGCAACCTTGCTTTTATATTGGAATATAACTAGAATAGTCCCCTGCTGCAGGCTGCGGTTGGTTTATCCTTTAAGCTCGGGTCCTCTACCAGAGGCCTGGGAGCTTGAGGGTCCTGCGCAGTGTCTTAGCTGTTCCCAGGACTGCGCTCTTCTGAACAGAGATCTCCGATGTTATTCC
>NW_005188608.1:0-5939 GCF_000239375.1 Pundamilia nyererei
AGGACTTTAACCACAAAAGTGCCGAATCATCATCATCAGTTGTTACTTCTTCAGATCTGATTGGCTTATCTCCATTTAATTACACCTTTGTTTGCTTGTAGATAAATTACGACCTGGATAAAGCATGGCACACATGGAGGCTGTAACTTTACCTGTTCAGTATAGTGTCGAGCCGCCACCCACGTCAGCTTCTCTTTACTGTAAAACTGGTGCTTCACCTCGAAGAAGGCCAGTCTGTGGGACACAAACATGACGAATGTCAAACAGAAAGTTTTACTGTGACAGACTCAGCAAACAGCCGTCCCCTACTTTACGGCCCTCAGCGCATCTCTCTAACGCTGCAGCAGCAGCGGCGAGAGTCTCACTTGAAGATGATGTCGTCGACGTCGGTCAGCGTGGCCCCGATGCTTTTCAGCAGCAGGTTCAGAGACTGAATGGCTTCCGTCTCCTCAACCAAGTCATCACCGCTGGAGCCCAGAGACAGACTGAGATGGAGCTGAAACAAACACACGAACACCAAGATGGAAACACAACCTTGACCCAGAGACGACACTGGGCTTATTTTGAATCCAAACATTCATCTGGTTGACTTAACGATTTAAGCCGTTTTTAAATATAAGTGAAAAGGAGAGCTCAGACTGTGCGTCTTCACCTTGATGGGTGAGATGTGGAAGTATTCGAAGTAGCTGAGACCAGATGCATCAGTCCGCGACGCCTCCATCAGCTCGGCCTGCAGGCCCTGCAGATCTTGCTCTATCAGCCCAGACTGAAACACAGACACACCTCAAACGCATGAACCCTCTGTGTGTGGTTCATGTTGGCACTTTTCACATGTTAGAAGCAGCTCTACCTTCTCGCTGTCGGCCTGGGGGTCTGCAGCAGGAGTGAACAGAGCCAAAATGGCTCCCAGGAAACCCTGATCGATCTTTACTGCCATCTCCTGGACCAAAGCCATGAAATACCTGGAGAACACAGACAAGCTCAAGACAAGCTGACAATCTTTTCCTTAATCCCATCTCTGTGCTTACCTCTCAAAAACAAGTAAGTGTGGCTTTTTCCACACACGAAGGATTTGGACTTCAGCAGGGTTGTGGTTTTAAACACCCTGCAGGTCTTTAGGTGAACTGGTTCTTACTCACTTGAACTGCATGACGTTGCTGTGCTGGTTGAACCTGGTGATGATGGACACGTCAATGAAGGGCTTTGGCTCTGTGGAGACAGAGAGCGGAGTTAAAGACGCTCGGCTCACCGTGAGAACGGTCAGATCAAGAGTTTGATCGAAGCTATGAAGAAGTTAATAAAAAGACTCCACCTGTGTCCAGAGCGATGGACTTTGGAGGAAGAACTGGATTGAAGACGATGGGGAAGATGGCACCTGGAAGCTGATTGTCCACCTGGACACAGAATGATGCCAGTCATACAAGAGTGTGTATTTCTGTGCAGGTGTGTATGCATCGTGGTGTGTGAGTGTTTACCTGCAGCCAGTGCAGCTGAGCTCTCAAGCTGCGCTGATGCACCGACTGCTTGAACTCCACTTGGATCCCAGACAGGAAGTTCCTCCTCACTTGGCAGGAAAACGGCTGACGCATCATCATGGTGGCCCCACTGAGGTTCACCTGAGAGCCAGTGACATCACAGCTTCCCTCTCAGCTCAGTGGACAATTGAAATTTAAATTGTGTGTGTATTTTTGGGGGGGTGGGCGTGTTTCAGGTGCACGTTGACCTCTCACCTCCAGGTTCTCCAGTCTGATCCAGCCGCCGGCGGACTTCCCACTCAGCTGATTCTGGTAGGCTTTCTCCAGCAGGCTGATGTTCTTGTTATTGAACGGCTTCCAGCGATTCTTTGGCTTCATTTCCCAAACAACACCCGAGCTGTGATACAAACACACATGTAACGCTGTAACACGCTTGTGATTATGTGTTGATGTTGCTCCAAGCGGTGTGCTAGGAAGCAAGATTCAGTGGGTATGATCATCTCCAGTGGGAGCTGGTCTGCACAAACAGACGTGTGCAGGAGCAGCAGCTCTACTTAGAGCTCCTCTAAAGTGCAGCCTCTCTATGTGGGAAGCTCATTTCACCCACTCATATCTGTAACCTTCTTCTTTTGGTCACTACCCAGACCTCCTGACCACAGGTGAGGGTTGAATGTATATTGACTGATAAAGAAGTTCTCTTTTCACCACAACAGTCCAGTACAATGGACACATTACTGGCCTTCTCCATCTGTCAATCTCACGCTCCACTTTCCAGTCACCTATTACCAGGATTGTAAGGATATCTGAACTCCCGTGTTTGGGTCAACAGCTATCCCAGTCCAGAGGGAGCAATCCACCGCTTAACATCTGCAAATAATTTAAACCCTATATAAACAGCTCTAAGGTAAAAAGAGAGCTGAACCTAAAAGTGTAGATAAAAATATACTGGCTAGTCCTGCTTGTTATTCCTACTCTCACCTATGTTCATAAGCTGTAACTGGTCACAGAAAGCAGAAGCTGACGAGAACAGGCAGCAGAAATCAGCTTCCTCCCAATGGGCGAGGAGCTGAGTTATTTAGGAGAGGCTAAAAGTAGCTATTTCTTCACCAACAGTGCTACTTTAGTCAGCTGGGAGTGGTTCAGGCAGCTGACTAGCAGGCCTCCTGGATGCCTCCAAGGTGAGGTGTGTCCAGGCATATCCAGCTGGGAGGTGACCCTGGGACAGACCCGGGACACGCTGGAGTTATTACGCCTCTCTAAGGACTCCGTAACGCTTCATTATCCCCTCAGAACAGCTGGAGGAGGCTGAGGAGAGGGAGGTCTGGGCATGCTTTCTCTGTCACCCAGATCTGGATAAATAGCAGGAAACTTGCAGCTGTTACATTGTGAATAAAACAAAAACAAAAAAGTAGAAGATTTTTTCTGCATATCTTGGTTGCATTTTGCTCCTCTGGACCTAAATGAGATGGCACTCATCTAGCCCATTTTTAAGGAAGAAGAGTCCATTTACAATCTCTTCTTTATGAGAACACAGACTGATTTTAAGATAAAAATGTGTTAGTCAAGAAAGCAAATAGCTAATCTCACACTGTAGACAAAGCCTGGAAATGTGACCTTGCTTTGCTGTAAACTGCTCTGGTAATGTGATAGTGTTTACCTGGTGATGCCAATGTACGCGATCTCCTGCCGCTTGCTGTTGTTGATCAGCGACAATCCAAGGTTTTGCAACAAAACTTTTACTTCCTGATCGGACTGTTCAAGCTCCTCAGCCTGACGAGCCTTTGTCACCACTCCAACGTCCTCAGTAAATATCAGCACCCGCTGGCGTCCGTCCAGGAAGGAAGCCCAGTGGATCTGAGACTGGCTGTCGTAGGAAAACTGACCAAAATCATCCTAAATGAACACAGACAGACTGTAAAGAAACTGATGTGTTTGTATTCTGGGTTTCATGAAGTTTGTGGGAAGCAAAAACGAGGAGCATATTGTTATTGCTATATCCTCCAGTTTGACTGTAATAGTACCATAACTAAAGATATTCAATAGGATGTGAAAATAGCAACGGAGACGCTAAAAGTCATCAGGAATATGTGTACAGAGGGGATCTACATCAGTAAAAGAAGCCTCAGTTCCCCAGACTTCTCTACAATCAGATGTCTTGTAGCCAGAGTGGTTGCCTCCTGATGGCCAGAAAATCAAGGTAATAATTAATTAATAATTAAGGTTGTAAAAGCAACTAAATGTAAACGAAAAACAAAACATTTTGGTTACATAAAATTAAATTAAAAACTAGACTTTAAAAAAATTTAAACCAAGAAATGATTTTGCGAACTTGGCAAATTAAAATAAAAATATTATTCTTTTCCTAGTTTGAGCTTCTGTTACGTTTTTAGTTGTTTGCCGAAAAATTTATTTGCCTGATGAAGGATTGATGTATTGAGATTCTGGATGTCTGTCTTGGCTCTGACGCGTGTTCTCCAAACAATCATAATTACAACAACAAGAACAACAACAAGAACAACAACAACACTGAAACTAATAAAAATGAAACTACAACTAAACATTTTCAAACAATAAAAACTAAACTGGAACGAGAAACTCAATCTGAAAATCAACTAAACTAGACTGAATTAAAAACAAAAAGCTAAAATGAAATAAACTAATTAGAAAATACAAACTCAATGTTTAGATCATAAATCGACACTAATCTTTTATATAAAGTAATTGATCATTTTTCTCAGTACAACAGCAGTGGCTGAAATAAATGGTTTTTCTGGTTCCTCAGGGTTCCATTTTTGGTCCTTGACATTTTCAGGTTTGTTACATTAGATTTCTTCGGTCACAACAAACTGAAAAATTATTTTTCAGAGGATGAGGTTCAGCTGTTACAAAGACACAAAGGCATAGTAATATCTGGCGCTTCCACTATTAATTAATCAGAGAGTTTCTGCTGTTTTCTGTGGGAAATCTTTTGATATGCGTTTCATCAAACCTCAATAGCGACTAAACAAAGCTCCACCTCCAGAATTGTCTCACCATGACACACAACAGTGTCTTCTTACAAAAAAAATGCAGATACGAGATTGTGTGTGAGTCTGACCTTCAGCAGATCCAGCTCTCCTGAATGATCCCGGCATTCCCAACGAAGCATGCGGACTCCTGTTGGGTCGTCCCACGCAAACCGCCGAGTCTCGCTGGGTTTCAACTCATGAAAGACGGATGAGCCGCTGAAAAGAAATGGCAAGTAGCTGGGTTTCCACCAAGGTGTTTCACAAAGAGAAAATTAACTGAAATACAAATTTGTCAGGGAACTGACATGGAGTGACAACCAGAAACACAGAAAACAGGCAAAAAAAGCTTTTTTTGTGGCCAAAAACCTGGAGCACCTCCAAGAATGCAGAAGTTAAGACAGAGTGAACCGTGTCAGATGAAAAAGTTACAGCTTTTAAACTCTGATAGGCTATAAAATAACATATATGTAGTAGTGTGTTGACCTCTGACCTCTGTCTATAGCTGATGGTAGCCCAGGGCGTGTGGTTAACCAGCAGGGCAGGAGCTGCTCCTTCATAATAATCACTGAAGCTGATGACGGTGGAGTGATCGGAGAGGTTGACGTCCACGATGATCCCACCGCACTGAAACATACACGCATTTAAAAATCTCCACAATGTACTAAACTGTGCGAGTTCGTCCGATGTGTCTGGTCTAATGCACACTAACCATTTCCATTTTTAGCAGGGTGCCGTTGTCCTGTTTATTGAAGAAGAAGGATTGGGAGGTGGATTCAGACCCGACAACACGGACACACAACTTTCCCGAGCCATTCTCCGGCCACAGAGGGAGACACTGCGCCACAACAATCGAATTATGAGAATTATAATAACATAAGGAGTTTGGCAGTGACAATAAGGAAGACAGGTCCCTACAGCCTGTCTGTTCTAAAACTAGAAATTCATTCACCTCGGTGGAAGAGATGTAGTGCCACTTGGTTTGGCTGCTGACTTCTCCCACTTCTAGTTCATAAGACGACTTGTTGACCAGAGTGTAGAAAGGACTCATGGTGACGATCCTGGTTAGTTTAAAACTGCTCATCTGAATACTAACGCCCACCTGCACACAGAGACAAGAAGCAACTAGATCAGCTCACAGCTGATGATCATTTTAATCAACCCAGGAGAAGAATGTGACACATTCAAAAGCTCCACAACCAGCCTGGTCTAATCCTCAGAAAGACAAAACAGGTTCAACAGTTTGATTAAAAGAGAAAAAGAGTTACCAAGAAGTCCATGTGGTTGGCGGGACAGCGAACGCAGCCATAACTTCCCACTGTGTCCAGAGAGAACCCGTCAGACCAGGAACTGGTGGAGACGCAAAGCTGGAGCTGATACAAAACATCAATGTGCAATAAATACACATTTTACATATTACAGAAAATGTCTGGCTTTGTTTTTATCGTCAAAAAAAAAA
>NW_005188608.1:6300-15799 GCF_000239375.1 Pundamilia nyererei
TGGACGTTAATGTCCACAGTCATGTTTATGTCCGAGTCGCAGGTGAGACATATGACCAGGAACTCGGGCATTTCCTTTTCAATCCGAATGTGTCCGTGCCAGTCGCGTCCTTGATACCTCATCAGCACCAGCGACACGATCTCGCCTGAGACACGAGCGTTCAGGAGGTCTGACGTGCTGCCTTCACGGAGCTCGCAGCTGTCTACTGAGCTCTGGGGATGCAACACACCAGGTCCGATCAGGTTATTTTAGATCAGGTTAGTTTTCATTGGCTTATAAAATAATAAAACATTTCTAACAAACAGATGTGAATATCTGCAAAGACTCTTTATTATTGCATTGCTAAACCTTGATGGAGCTGTTAGGGTTACCTCCATCATGTAGCGAATGGTGTATGGCAGCAGGTTGCGTAGGGTAGCCATAGGATGGAGATGGATGACATAGGCGGGGTCCCAGTCCTCCTCTCCACAGCTGGTGATGTGTCGCAGGTCATCGGGGACGGCCAAAGTGCTGACCATGAGCGGCAGCAGGCTGCTTTCGGATGCGGGACACTGAAGCATCGACCCCACCTCTGAGCTACAGTGCACCTGCTCCTTCCAGGATATGCAGGTGGAAGATGGCGCGTACTGACCTGTCAGCTCTCCTGCTGGCTGCAAAAACAGCTGAGATCTGGAGGAAAGAGGAAGTAAAGACTCTCACCACCTCCGGAAGTTATGACGAGGCACCTGGAGCTGCTCAGATCCACAGGAACTCACAACAGCACCCAGAGAGTTTCAGGGACAAGATTGCACTTAAAGTGTCACAAATTCAGTTTGGAAAAAAGGATCTGCAACCAGAAGCTCGCCCATGTTGGCAAACCCTAATTTTGTAGATGTTCAGAGCAGCAGAGGATGTCTTTTACTGAGACAATCATCAAATCCACAAAGACTATGACTATGCTAACAAACAGTCTCTCGAACACCTGAAGAAGGTGGTGTGATTCTACCTGTAAGTTTCTAAGGTGACATGAAACTCCGTCTTGGGTTCGGCCTGTCCAATAACCTGCAGAGCTCTGGTTTGTGGAGAGTACTTGAGGATGGTGAATGGCACTGAGAAGTGATTCTTTATCTAAAGACACAAAGAAAAGTTGCCTCTAAATAAACCTGTCCTGCTTTTCTGATCACAATATCAGCTTTATTTAGAGCGTCTGTGGTTCAGACCTGCAGCGGCGAGCGAACCGTGATGACCTTGTTGCCTTCGTTGGCGTCAATCTGCAACAGCACAGATATGGCCTCCTGCAGATTCGGGCCGCGGATGTTGTAGAGGCGTCGACCCGGTTTGTCCACAGGGATGTTGGCGATCTCGCTGTATCCCGAGGGCACTGTATGGGGAGAGAAATAACACATCTCCAATCGCAAGCTTAGCATAAGACAACGCGCAGCACCAACAGAGAACGAGTGGGAACGTCTGACCGATGGTGAGGTTGAACAGGCAGCTCTCTTGCCGCTGGAGAGCTGAAAGTTTGCCTCTGGATGTTGGTTCGAACATTGAGTGCTCCAGTTCCATGTTCTGATCCACCGGCAACTCGTGGAGCTTTCCCTGCCCCGCAGATCCCACCAGTCTCAAGTTAGCACTGTGCTCCACAATGAAGGGAATTCCCAGAGAGTTTCTAATAGTGAATGGTGCCTTCTCCTTCAGAGAGTAATCAAAGGTGGAAGTCGTTCCCTCCGAGAACGCCTGATCAAAACACAGCAAAGGAAAAGGGCACTCAGTGATTCAACGAATTAACACTTTTTCAAAAAGTCAATTAGAAGTGATATTACAGCATCAGTCAGACACAAACTGAAGCTGTTCTGTACCTTGGCGAGGTTTTGGAAAACGTTGAGGCAGCACTTGGAGATGGTGACATTCATGGTGTCTTTGGAGCAGATGTTAACGACAGTGCGAGGTTCAGGAAGGAATATGAAGTCATCTCCGTGAACGGGGCTTTTGTCATGGATTGGGTTGTTCTTCATCTGCAGGAGCAAAAACAGCATCACTAAGTTCATCAGCCTTCAGCCGGTCGTTGCTGGGAATTTTATTCCATTTAAAAACTCATTGAGGGTTTTCAAAGTTCTGCAGTGGGACAGCAGGTGATCAGATTCACCTTCATTCCACCTTTAAATGGCAGATTACAGACGTGCCGTTAAACTCTTACAAAAAAAAAAAGGGGGGTGGGTGGTTGGAAATGAGCCACTTGGATGTTTTATATGAGGAACACAAAAATGTCTTTGACATAAAACTATTCACAGACAAAGACTTCAGGGAATTGCTTTGCTGTGGGACATTCACTGGAGTGGGACATTGTGTAGCTGTCATAATAATCACACAAAGTTCATTAAGAGCAAGCTTCGCTGCTAGCAGCTTTACCTCGAACTCCAGGTTCCACCTTCGTCTGCCGCCGTCGACTCGTTCCAGCAGAGGCTCCCACACCGCGTGGGTCTCATTAAAGTAATTCACCTGGGAACAGATGACACACTTGGTTTTTTTTCCACTGAGCACAGCAACTGCGATAACTCAGCTGTCAGAGAGATTTTTGTCTTTCTGGAATATATCAGCCTATCCCTTCCAATGGCGTCAACACCTTCGGTGGTAGGGTGAACACATGAATATTGTTCTTAAATACTCCTCAGCTAAAACTAAAGTTAGGAAAAAAAACCAAACTAAAGTTAGGAGCCTTGAATATATGACACGAGTTTCAGGATCAGGTCTGAATCCAGGTTGAGTTCTTACTTCAAGCGTCATATCAGCTCTCAGCTGTGGCAGCGAAGACCAGTTTTTGGCTGAACCATTGAAGGAGGACTCGGCTAGCAGCAGAGGGACTGTTCGATGACCCAAACCGGACTCCAGAGTCACCTGTACAACCTGAGGGCCAACAACAGCTCGTCAAAAAGAAGCAAACCTTCTTTAAAGATTTACAATGAATGTTCTGCGAAGACGCTGTGGTACCTTGACTTCGACGCCAAAGCTCTCCCCTTCATTTCGTCCGTCCGGTTCTCTGAAGCTCTCGGTGACCTCGGTGGCCTGGTCCACTCCCAGGAACCAGTAGTTACAGTTGTAGATGTTCATGACCGACCACAGGTCATGAACATCGGGCTTCGATGCCTCGCACTGTTGATCCTTCTGCTTTGCCGTCATGGCGGCTGTTATCGTTGTCACGGTGTTGAGGATGAACGGTGAGATCTGCAGATGAAAGACACACTGGTGACGAGTTCACTGACAGTCGGGAAATCACAGCGAGTCCAGAGAAGCAACACAGAGTCTCGAACATCTGTCAGTGTGATTTATAAATCCATAAATAAATACCTTAATTATGATTTCCTCCACTGTCACGGAGCCCCTCAGTGGCTGATTGGGGTGAGCTTTGGTTTCCAAGGTGACCGAACAAGGTCTCAGTACCTTTTGGATAGAGCCGGACTGACACCTTTAATCATGTTTGTTCATCTCTCATTACTTACAAGACCACTAACACATCACATTTTCTTCCTCTACAGTAAGACACCTTTTCAGTTAATCTGTTACCCGACTCATATTTTTAAGGGTAATGCAGTAAAAATGGTTTTACTCCCAGTCAACAACTCCAAAACGCTGTGGGTTTAAATGTGTCTGACATATCAAAAAACACAAAGCAGAACTGATATAACAGTGAGTGAAGAATCTACAGACTGCAAAAAACAAGCACACTCTTACGGTGGTGACAGCCTTGTCCTCTTTGTTTTGGATGAAGGGGCAGGCGAGGACCTTCAGCTCCCTCAGGCTGGCTCTCATGTTCTGTGTGCCGTCCTCCTCGGCCTGTAGCGTGAAGTCGCACTGAAATGAGGCCACGAGAGCTGGGGCGTCGGCCTTCATCAGGTTGGCCACGAACACCACCTCTGGGTCCACCACCACTGCTCGAAGTCGAGTCTTCACTGTGGAGGCTGCAGAGAGAAAACAGTCTTGTGATGGTTTTTCCTTTTTGGTTTCCGTTCTCGCTTTGTGATTCTGAATGGTCGTCTTTAGCTTGACTGAGAAGCTCTGAATACTTGGAAACATCAATTTTGTTCTTATTGCTAAATCAGATAAAGTAGACCATGATCTTGCCATTCAGTGGTCAGAAGTGTAGGCTGGGCTCCCTGCTGCAGTTGTAGACTAACCTTTTCTGGATTCGTTTAATATTCCTGTTGATACAGTAGATATACTCAATACCCCCCCGCCTCTCCGGTCGGGGTCTGGTGTCCCGATCTTACCAGTCTTGGGGTCGGCTCGTGGTTCAGTGGTCTGTCTCAGCTGCAGTCTGTCGCTCGGTGCAGAGGTGGCGGGCGGAGCCGAACTCTGCGGCAGAGCCTGCAGGAAGAAATCTCCGACGGCCATCAGAAACTCCACGCTTGCACAGAGATAGAGCTTCTGCAGAATGGCCACCACCTCCCGTTCTGCTGCGCTCTGCCGGTACGTCACGTCGATCGTGACCCCTGAGCTCTCTTCGTCTCTCTGCCTCACCATCCTGCAGCAAGTTAACACAATGTGTGATCACTGACCGAAAACTCTCATCTAAACCACTTTGGTAGCAAAAAACTAAACTGCTTTCCATATGGATCATATTCACTGTGCAGTGTGATCTGACTGTTTCTTCTTCTTCTCTGAAAAACAACTACAGACTATTTGATGAAGAACTCCATCAGTGATTGATCACGTCATCAACAAAACAGTCAGACAGACAGAAAGCAGAGATCATTTGACTTACCGCGAGGTGACCCTCTCCATGCCGGTCCTCAGGTCGTCCAGTGTGCAGGCAGTCAGCACCGTGCTCACCTCCATGCTGCCATTATTTAGGATCTTCCCTGAAGTTTTTAGCAAGTGTAGGGCAAATTCTCCCAGTCTGAGGTCCTGCTGGTTCTGGAGATCTGAGGACTGGGAACAGGGACAACAGTAAGGAAGAATAACTAACACTCACTTGCTTACTCCAACCACTGGACGAATAGCGTCCCCCAGATATCAGTTTCTTTTCACGTCCTTGTTGTTTCTAACTGACCTGTTTGGGGTCGAGGTACAGAACCAGACCAAGAGACTCGATGTTGAAGTTAAACTTGACAGTCTCCAAAGTTTCATCATCCTCTTCACTGTGGCTCACAGTCATCTTTCCAGAACCACCTGAGCAATCAGGACAAAGATCACATCAACAAAACGGCAAGAAAGCTTAAAGTGGATCTATTACACTCATTAACAATATTTTTATTCTTGGACTTTCGAGCAGCCTAGCTTGATTTAGGGTTCAAAATAATCCTGGTCTATCTTATATCGGATACATGTCAGCGCTTTGAGTACTCCGGGAGAGTAGAGAAGCGCTATATAAGAATCAGTCCACTTACCATGTCATCAGTCAGACACAGAAACCAGACAAATATCAGGGTTCAACTCTGGATGAGTGAAGATCTGAACATAAACTCAATCGGACCTGTCGGGGTGGCTCCAGCTGCTCGGACCTGCAGACTGGTCTCCTGCCGGGCTGCGGCGGGCTGCGGGCTTCCGGCCTCTCCCAGATTCTCCATCAGGATCCTGAGCACCACCTTCAGGTCGTCTTGACTGAGCTTCACCTGCACAGACGCATCAGTCACTACTCAGTCCGTCTACAGCTGTGACTAGAATGAGGCTACGGCTAAAGGCTGCTAGCCTAGCCTAAACCTGCGTCCTTATTGGAGGTGTCTACGCAGACTACAGACCACAACAAACAAACTGCATCCAGCTTCCAAGTAAAAGACGAGAGCAGCAACAATATAACTCTACAGAGAGGCCTGTCCTCAGGGGAAACTGTACCTTTGGTGGTTTACTTGTCGACTGGTTGTAAAAACAAGAATAAAATCATTAGTGGAATTTCTGACACATTTTATTCTATTGAGGAAGATTATTACATACGTCTTAAAACACCAACCATACTGTACAGCTACTCTGTTTTTATATCGTCTTGTAATCTGGGAAAGATTTTTGGTTACAAGTTTAATAATGTAACAAGGATACATGTTAACTTCCTCTTCCTCCTACCTTCATGGGTTTCAGATCTCCATCAATCTCCACAGCAGCCATCTTCTTGTACCAGGAAGCTGCCAGGTTTCTCTTGATGTTCAGGTGCAGGTTGACCGGTTCAAGCAGCTCTCTGCTAGGTTGGTTTGAGTCAGGCTCTAAGCAGGTCCTGGGCCACAACAGGAAGGAGTCAATGTGCTTACAGGAGAAACTAATCAAAGTCTGCATATAAAAACAAAAGCTTCCCCTTCAAAGCTTTCTGCTTGTGCACCTTTTTTTCCAAGCATGACCACAATATCCTTGGAATTCCTGATCTGACTACTTGCACATGCAGTTTCATCCTTTTTCTCAGACTGACCAGCAAATTTCACTGTTTTAACACAAAGGAGAGGCGCCAAGATTCAGGTGGCCAGATTGGGTCTTCCTTCCTGCACGTCTGTGGAGGTTCTCAGTCATTAAAGATGACGGTAGTCTTAGGAGCTTAAAAAGGCATTGAAACCTCTCGCGTCTTATCCAAGAGGTTTCCTTCAGCTTTAAAACTTTTAAAAACTGAAGAAGCTTCTTGGTGAAACAGACTTAAAGAAGTCCAGTCGCATCTTTTTACGCTCCTGAGACTTCCTTTAAGGTCCTATTCTAAGAACATCATTACTGACATTAAGGATTTCAGTCTTCAGGTTCTTTCATTTCACTTTGCAAAATCTTAATCAACACCATTAACATTTCTGACTGTGGATCAAGTCTGTGAGGCTTTGTTTCACTGACCTGGAGAGTTTCACCTTCGTCAGCTGGACGTCCATATTGTCGATGACGGCTGGCAGCGGACATCCTGTGACATCCAGCAGAGAGAAGCTGTTCCCAACAGTAATCAGACCCAGGTCCACCTCCAGAGCGTTGTTGGAGGTGGAGGACTGTGGTATGATGATGACTGGGGCCTTAAGGTTGATGTCCATGGACAGACGGAAGCTCTTCTGGGCGAAGTCACGTACGCTGGACGCGGCCTTCTCTGCTGCCTGAGCCGTCGCGGCGCTCAGAGCTTCTTTAGCGGTCTGGAAGTTGTTGGTGAAATTCTGCAAGAAAATTTTAAAAAAAAGACAGTTTTCTTCAGTCCAGTAGTGACTATTTCATGCACTCTTCTCAGGTGTTTTAAAAACCACTGGATCCAGGTTTCTTTTTGCATTTCTTCTCATTGGCAAAAATTAAAAAGAATAAAAGAAAACTCACAACATTAATACTGAGAAAGAAAAGCAAATCAAACTGGGAGGAGGGAACACAAATAACAAACCAGTGCAGGTTTAGCTGCTCGGGTCAAACTAAAAACAGTTCTACAAACTAACTTTCAATCATCACGTGTGACTCACCAGCAGGGACGTGAAGAACCTGTGCAGGTAAACCACCTGGATGCAGCCCACGTTTAACTTCACTGTGCCGTCAGTTTTGGAGGTGTCGGCGTAGCCCGCGCCCTCTGTGGCGTTAGGGGTCAGACTCACGCTGAAGCTGAACACCTCGTTACCCACGATGGAGATGGCCTGAAGCATAATCGGAGGGAAACCGTTAGCTCACACAAGAACACAAACACAAGAGGGCAGGACGATCTAAAGCAGTCCCGGGGTATCAGGGTCTGAAGACGTTATCAGTTTTGACACAATGGAGTGAAGCATTCTTATATAAGACAACTTACTGACCTTCTTGTGGAAGCTTTTGGGATCAACGTTTAGAACAATGAAGTCTCGCATGCCGCCTGATATATGAGTCTGAGGTCCTTGCATCAGCAGCGAGCCATTAATACCTGAGGTGCACAGCAGGCGTGTTACATCAGGTTTGGTAGTGAAAACTCACAGAAAACAAAATTCAGCTCCGATTCAGTACCTTGGATCTTGATGTCGGCCATGTTGCACAACTGGTCGCACACTAGGACGTTGAAGGCCCCGAGATCCATGACCACCTTCAGGTCTGTGACCTGAGAGTCTACAGGTGACACCAGGGCAGCTGCAGGAGGAAAATAACACATGACGCTGAGTTTTAAGTCAGACGCACATTGTGTGTGTGGGTGCGTGTGTGGTACTGACTGGACTTCGCAGAAACCGTCTTATCCTCCGTCTTTGGTCGGACTTCTTTCTCTGGAGACGGAACGCCGCCGCCAGATGACAACGCCGTCGACAGGAAGTTAATGGCTGACAGCAGAGCTTCGGTGTGAAGCATGACGTCGAGTGAGGTGAAAGTCACCTACGACCCAAGAGGAAAGCTGATGCATTTTAGTGGTTCTCAAAAATGTGCAACACCTGGGATGTGTGACAGATCTTAGTCCCGTGGTGCCACGTTCATCACTGGTATTTTATTAAGTTACTTTTCCCCTGTTCTACCTCTCGTCACAAATACAGGTTTTGTTGTTAGACAGCGTAGAGAGGCATTCCTAGAAAGAACAGGCTCAAATCTATCAGAACAGGATGACGTGGAGCAGTTTTTGTGTCTGTGTTGTAAATTTGAGTAAAACTTGGCTGATGCAGTGTGAAAATGATTTCTAAATCAGACAAATCCACCTGGTAACACTAGATCTGTGCAAACAGGGCTAAAGCCAAGCTTGCATTTCCTTCAACACGACCATGAGATGTGCAGAGATGATGCTGTACTGATCTGCAGGTGATGAACTATGACTCACATTGATCAGCTGCTCGGTGTTTTTGTAGACGGTGGAGAAGTTTGGTCCGGCACGGTCGGCCTGATGAAACAAACAGGCTGATTAAAAACTGCTGAATCTCAAACCGTCGACCCCACACGTAGTTCTCGCCTCCACCTCCCGTGCATGAACAGGTAATCAGATGGTGACCTCACCTTACAATACTCCACTTTGAGCAGTTCAGCTCCAGACTCGACTGAAGAGCTGATGAGGCACAGCGGCTCCCCACTTGAGTCTAAACCAGAAGAGAACAAAGCTGTCACATCATCAACATGTTCGACCGCACACGCACAACCAAAGAAACCAGTACAGACACACTTGTGCCAGTAAACCCTGGTGTGCTGTAACGCTCTGACCTTTGAACTCGAGGCACTTAAGGGCAATTTTTCGGATGTATGTTGCTGCACTCATGTCGTATTTTCTGACTTTTGTGTTAATGCCCATGTGGGCGACGTGAAAGACCAGGAAAGGGGACTCCTTCTGTTCCTTTGGCTTTTTCAGAGTCAGAAGCACCTTAAGAGAAGTAGCAGAAAACACATTTAGATGACAGCAGAGCGCCAACATGTTGGCGCAACAATGAATGCAAAATTTTGTATCTCTTCAGATACAGAATGATCTTTCAGACTCTCTAAAGCAGGGTGGGCAACTCCAGGCCTCGAGGGCCGGTGTCCTGCAGGTTTTAGATGTGTCCTTGATCCAACACAGCTGATTTAAATGGTTAAATGACCTCCTCAACATGTCCTGAAGTTCTCCAGAGGCCTGGTAACAAACGAATATTTTGATTCAGGTGTGTTGACCCAAGGTAAGATTTAA
>NW_005188609.1:0-10455 GCF_000239375.1 Pundamilia nyererei
ACCAAATGAGAAATTTCATA
The DNA here is from genome assembly GCF_000239375.1 of Pundamilia nyererei. NCBI lineage: Eukaryota > Metazoa > Chordata > Actinopteri > Cichliformes > Cichlidae > Pundamilia > Pundamilia nyererei. Next base: position 21 of record NW_005188609.1, read on the forward strand.
AAAATGGTATATTACCCAACATTTTATTGATCTTCTTCAAACTTCACAACATTATACTGGGCCCTGGATCACATGAGTCATGATTTCAATACAACATCACAATGAAGCAGTGAAGTTTCCAAAAATCCCAGTCTGCATGAACACATGTTAAAATCTCAAGTTTATACAGCTTATAGATTTCTGCCAGTTGTGCTCCAGTCATATGGGTAAAGATAATAAAATACACAGTTTTCGTATATAATTCTTCAAGATCTTAGGTCAAAGGTTAGGGTCAGATGAATTAGGAAAAAGCTTTAGTTTCCATTCGGTTATCAGTTTTGTTCTCTGTTATGTTACTTTTCATTGTAAGAATTGAACAAAAAGGCTTCCAGTACAACCTGTAAAAACCTGCAGCAATTTTTAAAAATTGCTTCATTGTGCAGAGAGTGATCCAGCTACAATCTACTCAGAAGTGTGAACTAGTTATGAACAAATTGGCTTCAGAGCAAACAGACCTGCAGGTACAGTTATTCTTCACTATAAAATGATTAGTTTTTTTTCTAAAAGGTTGAAATGATCCTTTAAAGTGACCAGGAAGTGTATCTGTAGCATAAACACAGAGCAGGTCCCGATCTGCAGTTTCTGGGTGAGTAACTATAAGATAAAGTTTGGGTGACAGAAACACAGTCAGCACTCTGCTGAGGCTCATTGTTTCTTTTCCATGAACTACTAAACCTAAGCATTTCCTGCTGGCTTTCTTTCATATTAAAAGTTAATTTATGACAGAAAGGCTGAAAAACTTTTAATGTGAAAATGCTGGAGGAAGTACTGAGCTTCATTCATGGCGTTTTGACATTGATAAGGACAATGAGTTTTCGAAAGATGAACACTCTGCCCTAAAAAATAACATTTATATTATTTAAACTGTCTGAGCTTTGATCAATAATGTTTCATTTTGATGACACTCAACAGTTCTTTTGTTGTTTTGTTGCAATTTAACTGCATATAGGTTTGGTTTTGTGGGTTGAGCTGTGCATGTTTGTGTGCTCAGATTTTCTGGAGCCAGAGGTCATTTACTCCAATCTCCAGTAGTCGACCAGTCCAGCGAGTGGAGTCCAGCTGCTCTTCTCCTGTTGTCCTGTGGGTTTCATGAAGATGACTGATGGAAAATTTGAATGGACTGATAAAACATATGTCTTCAGTTCAGATAGGAAACAAACAAATTAACTGCAACCACAGACTATAAACAGCATGAGCATCGCTGCATTGTGTGGGTTACAAGCAGCAATTCATATGACAGTTTTCAGAAACCCAATGAACTGTTTCATTATTAAATTAAAAGCATTCTGTGCTTTCAAACTCAAAATCGTGAAATTTGGTTTGATGAAAAAGAAAACATTTCATCATGTTTAGTCAGTTTAATTGAATTAATTGTTTGATTGAAATAATTCAACTCAGTCAATTCAGTTCCATTTGTATGACAAATAAAAAGATCACAGCAACAGTCGCCCCGAGGTGCTCAAACTGGACAGCTCCCCTGATCCAGTCCAAAAAATTATAGAACCACAGTTAATCATGCTTCCATCAGATAGCATGTATTTTAAATGTGAAACACAGAGACAATGAACACAAAGAAGAACATAGACATGACGTTAGTTTTGTGGTTTATAAAGGCCTTCAGAGTCTGCTGCCATCTACTGCTAATACTGGGTATTAGCAAATGAAAAACTACTTAATGTCTATATGTTGTGATATGTTTATAGTTAGTTATTCAGAGTGAAAATGTTTTTATTGTTGATGAAGGATTACCAGACTGAAAATACATCATATAAACACACATTTTTCTGTATCTCTCCCACATGTGATGAATACTGCAGCGGTCCCCAACCTTTTTTGCACCACGGACCGGTTTATGCCCGACAATATTTTCACGGACCGGCCTTTAAGGTGTCGCGAATAAATACAACAAAATAAAACTAGTACCGGTACCGAAAAAAAGAAGATTTATTCATAACACACGTGAAAAGACCCAGGAAAACAGAATTAACGATCAAAACAGTAACAAAATAACGCTGAAAACCGATAAAAACCCTGAGAACCATACATTTCACACCTGAGCCTCAACTCTCGCGGCCTGGTACCAAACGACTCACGGACCGGTACCGGTCCGAGGCCCGGGGGTTGGGGACCGCTGTGTTACTGGATGAATCTGAACATTCTTTGTTTAAATGTGACTCTTTTTGGGGGCAAAATAAACAAAAGGAACTGAACTGTTATCAAATGTTGTTCCACATTTTGTTTTAAGATAAGTTTCTGGATGACGTCCTACTGCCTGCTGAGGGTAAGTATAGGTGGGTTGGACATTCTTTCTTTTATTCCCAGTTATAGGAATGTTTGAAATCTGGGAATGAAAACTAAAATAACTGGAACAGCAGCAGGAGACTGAGCTGGAGGCTGCTGTGAATCCTAAATCTGTTGTTTTTTTATGTTTTATTTTTGTTTGACGAACAGCAAGGAGGCCACTATCAATCCAGCAGATCCCTTTAACTCCCCTCCAATATTAACCTGTTTTAATAGGCAGTGTTGGGGATTAACGGAATACATGTACCAGCGTTACGTATTTAAAACACAAAATATGAGTAACTGTATTCCGTTCCATTACCATTTAAATAGGTGATATTCAGAATACAGTTACTTTGTTGAACTAAATAGAATACACGGTGGTCACTTCCTGTTCCATATGTTAGGCTATCCCCTGTCTATGCCTTCTCCAATTTTGTTTTTTTTGGGTTTTTTCCCTTCCCGTTTGGAAAGATGCCCAACGGATTTACTTTACTTTGACCCAGGAGATGTTACCCTTTCCCCTGTGGTGGAGACAAGCAGATCGCCCCCGGCTCAGTAGTAGCAGAGAGGCTCGCATCCCAGAACCCAACCGGACGGCCAACACCTCCGCCCAGCCCTGATGGCTAACAGAGAACGGGGGTGTGTGAAGACCCCAAACCTCCCTCCACCTGCTCATATGTAGTGTTGCTGCGTGCTGTTCTAAATTTAAAACACGGGAGAGCAGCAGGTGTCAGCACAGCCCCTCCTGGAAACCCTCAATGTCTAAATGGATTTAAAATTGAGATGGGCACCAGCGCCAGAGGTGATTTTCAATACACAGACTGTCCTCTGGACGCCGTGTAATGTGCCCACCCAAAAGGCCCTATATGTATGTGTTATGAGAGTGTGAGTAATGTGGATGTCTAAGTTGTGGAATAAAATTGAGGCACAAGTGGCCAGAAGGGGACAGAGGGAGGACGCCTCCCCTGCACCCTGGTGACACACCTGCACCCCAAGGCCCTGCATGTGTGGGTGGGTGTGGTGGCGCAGGAAGAGGGAGACAGTTCTCCCTTCTCCAATTTTGGCGATTAAATGCAGTTTAATGCAGGCACAGGTTTAGCTCAGTTGGCTGAGCATGTATGTAGTCATATATCGCAGGGCTGAGAGCGGCCAGCCCGTGTTCAAGTACAACCCAGGACTCTTTCTTTTTTTTTAAAAGAAATTATTTTTAAACTCAATTTCAGTTTGGGATTAATACAGTTTCTCTGATTACTGTAAATCCAAACAAAACAAGCAATAAAGGCTGTAATGTAAGTGTCCTGCTAATGTTGGTGGCATCAGTTACACAATGGACCCAGAGCCAGCAGTGCACAGGCAGGAATCCATTTCTGACACCACTTCATAAAAAGAATGGGATCGGCGAAACTTCAGTATCTTCGATGTATTATTGTTGTGTGATTTTTATTACTATTAATGATGAATGCTCGTCACCGAGCTAACATTGTTAGCTGGGTTTGCTGAGGTTAGTTCATAGACTGCAGACTGTTAGGCTGTTTCTCAATACTCATGTACAAGAGTCCGTACTCACCTTTTCACTATTCCAGACTTCGTAAGTTGACACAGGAGTCCCGACTTCCCGAGAACGCAGCGCAATCCTTCTACAATTGGAACGGGAGTGTACTTACTGACATCACAGCTATTTTTAGTTATTTAGTTATTTTTATTTTTTTTTATTTCACTGCTTTGGAAGTGAAGACCTTAAATGTTTCAAATGAAATGAAATCAACAACAATCAAAATAAGAAAACACAAAGTTATTGCTGAGATTCAATAATACAGACCATGTTTTCTGTCAGCTCTGTGTGACCTTTAAGCAGGAAGCTTCTACCAGGCTGATGAAGATGAAATTAGGCCCAACATTTAAACAATGATCCCAAACACACAACCAAGAGAAGTGTCAACTGGGAAGTGTTCAGCTGGATTTCAGTGAGATTACAGCTGTAACAACATGTACAGTAAACATTTAAAGGGTTCACAGAAAGTCTGTTAGCTAACAAAAGTGATCAAACTGCAGCTCACTTCTGCCAAATACAGTGGCTTGCAAAAGCCACAAACACCCCACGTTTCAGTTATTTATTTGTAAAAAAATGTTTGGAATCATGTGTGATTTTCGTTCCACTTCTCACGTGTACACCACTTTGTGTTGGTCTTTCACATGGAATTCCAATAAAATTGATTCATGTTTGTGTAATGTGACAAAATGTGGAAAAGTTCAAGGGGGCCGAATACTTTTGCAAGCCACTGTACAAACTGTTTGGAGTTCTGAGCAGGAACATGCAGTATAGTCATAGAAGTTATATCCATGTTATGTTAAAGTTATGTTCATGTAAACCACTGTTTCCCAACCTGTTGGAGCCACGGCACATAAGTCACAAAAAACTGCGTGATGCAGTTCAATGTTGTGCATCCACACAGTTTCTGACCACATGTTAGTGGTTGAAACAGAGAGAAGTCGACAGTAACAAAACCACCTCCAGCTCACTTCCTGCTGTCAACTACAGGAAGACAAAACTTGTTTCTTTAAATCTGTAACACAATTGATAAACTCAGTCCTTAATAACATAGTCATTTATTTTACTCTAACTGTCAAAAAGAGCACATGCCTGTGGTTTGGACAGGCAGTGAAGTCATTACACAGGTGTTGATGTTTGCGTTTGTGCATTTCTGGAGGAAACCACAACACTGACAGCCAGTCTACAAGAATGTGAAAAAGGACAGTTTTGCTTGATGTGACTGTGAGCTGATGTCAGTGTTGGTCTGATATCATTGAGCAGCAGGATGGAGGAAACATCTCTGCTGTGTCTGCTCTGTAAGTTCACTCTGTTTTTCATGCCTCTGCTGTCTTGTTGAATGTGAAACTCTGAACTAACCTGAGTTTAATTTCTCTTTATGAATGGAACGCATACATGATTTTTCACTTCACTGTTGGTGGGCTGGTTCAGGTCTGTGAGCCTCATATTTGACACCACTGGTTTACACTGTAATTGCAGATGTTGTTTGGGTTTTCAGCCACACATTTCTTCGCAGACATCTTCATTTTCGCAGGATAGAGCCAATCAAATGTGGGCCACTGTCAGTATGATGGAAGGTTTATCAAGGTCATAGTCAGAGGAGAGCCACCTAAATCTGAGCTTGACTCCTGTTTATTCTATTAAACAGCTTCTGTGGTGGTCTTAATGTGACTGATGGTAGATTAGTAATCAGTTTTGTTGTTGATCAGCTCTGAATCCAAACCTTTAATTCAGTGAAATGAGCCCATTTGTGTTTATGACGTGTTATGTCCCCACCCTCAGTCTGTTTTCTTCCTCAAAAGACAAGCAGCCCTGTCACTGAACACAAACGCATCTGTTTTCACCCTAAATAACGTTCAGCTTTAATGAAAAACTCCTCTTTAAACTCGCCGTCAGGATTAAATTTGGATGTTCTGTTCTCGGGAAATCTCAGTATCCTCTGGATATATAGCAAACTTTGAAGAGTCGGATCATCAGGCGGAAATAGCTGCTGGAGCGTCTCAGCTGGACTCACCGTCTGTGTCTGCAGGTGAGTTTGAACTAACATAAGAGGTTTGTTCGTATTTGTTAGATTTGTAAACTTGCGTGTAAGTAAACCTGTCCGCGCTGTCTGTAGATTAACAGTTTAGGAAACCATCATTTCTGCTCAGATTCTGGAGCGCGTTAAAAAAAACATTTTATTTTTATTTGCTGGCTCCAAAAACCAAAACATTCAGTCAGAGACGGTGTGAGGAGCGGACGTTAAAAACCTTCCGCGCAGACTTTGTGGTTCTCTCTGTGCGCGCTCACAAAAAAGAAGGCGTTTTGTTTTTGTGTTGTGCGCGTGAACGGCCGTTTGACCGCCGCACACGTCACTGAGAGACAGGATCAGAGAACAGCTCACTGAGAGCTACAAAGTAAAGCCTTTAAATATACGAGGAAACTGTTGCACTGGTGGTGCAAATAAGATGTGTGAGCAGTGCTGGGCATTAACGAGCAGCCTAATAAGGCTATTTATTCTAACTGCGCACACACTGGAAGCGAGAAAGCGATGTCCGTTACTTTGAACTGTAGCGTGTGAGTAAGACACGGCGCAGCAGGCTTTAAGCTGCAGAGCGATATATGACGGATTGCACTCATCGAACAGATGGAAGATCAAAAGGGCACTTATGTTCAGCTGCTGAGATGAATAAAAGTCAAGCTTTCTCAAGCTGTCAACAAGCTCCAGACTGCGCACCCGGAAGGATTCGTTATTGTGGCCCGGCGACTTCAACCAAGCAATTCTCACGACAGTCACTCCAAATTCCAAATCCGCCTGAATTAAGTTTACAGCAGCTGTACGCCTGCTAATCAGCTCATCTGATCACGCCACTGTGATGCTGCTGCCCGCGAATACATAACTGCTGAAACGCACAAGGTCTGCCAAAAAACTATCAGAGTCTGGCCGAGTGGGACTGTCTCAGCGCTTGGACAATTTTTACCTTCAAGAAATCTCATGCTTACAAGCTGCTAGACTGGTCACTTTAAACCACTCTAAACTGTAAATTGTAGTTTCTCTTGATCATTTAGACTTTAAGCGTATATTTATTTTCTTACTCCTTGAAGGAAATTTCCGTCCCGGGTTTCCTCCGTGGCGTGAGCGATAAGCAGAGTTTTGTCCTTTCCTTATAAGACTCCTAATTATTCAAAGTAACACTCAGGTATGCCGTTCAGCGGGTTAGTTACAGCGCCGGGAGTAGCTTGGGAGAACAAAATAACACAGAAACTGCTTCAGGTTGCTCTTCCAAAATCAACTCAAAGGTTTATTCATCAGACAACAGTTTATATAGAGGAAAAAAAGGTTCGTGTGTCAGCAGGTTCTCAGTTCAAACCGGTACAGACCAAATAAGGAAACGTCTTCCTGCCTTCTGAGCAAAGAAGTATCCTTTGTGTAGTTTATCAGTTCAGCTACAATTTATGATCATCCCAGCAAAATACACTCCTAGACATAGAATACAGAGTTCTTTCATTAGTGAATTCTGAAACAAACCACCTGGCCTTTAACGAGCCTTTTCTAGGAGATAAAGAAGGGAGGATGGGAGTAAGGAAGTGGTCTCTGTGGTGTTTTCAACCTTGGGGTACCAGCCTGTGATTCTTACACATTAATTCTTGGGTCACAGAGAAAGAGAAAAACAACTAGTAAATGGGCCTTATTGAGTAACAGTTTTCCTGTATAATATCACTATAAAACAATATCCTGTAAATGCTACCATGGTATCAAAATATCACAACACTCCTCTTATATATATTTATTTGGTTTTCTTGCACTGATGTAACCAGAGCCTTGTCGTCTTGTCTCTCTGCTGCACTGGGTATAGCAGAGATGACAATAAAGTTTATTTGACTTTGACTATAAAGTTCTATGAGTCGCCACTTCTGTGGCTTTTCTTCGCTTTCTTGATTAAATGGAGACCTAATCGAAAGAGATTGTAAGGCTTCACAATCACACCTGTGGTCATTTCTTTGAAACAAATGACTGAAACCTCTCTCCTTTCCCGTTTCACCGTTGCCCCATTGTCTCTATTCAGCTGTCATTGATGATTTCTTTAGTCATCTTCTGGTGTTTCTCTGTAATTGCTTCATCTACAGGCTAGTGAAGCTGAACCTAGTTATGTTTTAATTCCTCTAAAAATTAAAAACTAAAGTGAAATCGTGTTTAAAATTATAACATGTTCTTTCAACATATATATCCAACGTAAAGCGCTGCCTTGCAGTTTTTAAGAAATAGAGTCTCTTCTTCTACATTTTTTTTGTGTATAAACTTCTTAAGTAATTCTATGAGCCAACCAACATCCATTTACCTGTTTGATCTCAGATCTTATATTTACATTTTCATTTCTATAGATGTTCTGTTATTTATACTTTGAATAGGGACACCCTTCAGATCAGACAGGATTACTGCCTCCTCAAGGACAACAAACAAATCAATGATATCTTCTTCTTTTACCATCACAGTGCCAACTTTCATCCCCTTGATCAATGTGTCTTCACGGGATATAGATGAGTTCAAATATAAAATGCATTTATCATCATGTAAGGTGTAAACTTTCAACAAAAAGATTTTAATTCAAAATATTCTTAGTTGTGATTTTTTAAAATGGTCTCCTGCTTTTAGTTTTAGGTTTTTACCCTCATCTAAAAAGGCTGATTGGGTATTTTTTCCACACTGTCAGGCAGATGGGGGGGAGAGTAGGGCTGGGTATCGTCACTGATTTCTATAATCAATTCACAGGATCCCGATTTAACTCAATCCATGATTCAATTCGATTCAATTTGAATAAAAAATATTATAATTCTGATGACTTATCAGTACATATCCATATTTATATATCCATAAAAAGAAAGCTGACACTTGTGAGACTTTATCAAAGGTGTAAATATCACATCAGTTGCCTTTGTGTCAAATTAGCTGAGGATAAAATACAGAAAAATATGAAGGAGATTTTTCTGGCCTGGCTTTTTATAGGAGATAACCTTAAACATATTTTGCAATAGAACAAAAACGGAAGAAAACAATGAATCAACATATGAGCATTACCTGATGCTGCTGAAGTAAAGAAGAGTAATGTTACAGAGGTTGAATTAGAGACACAGCTAAGTGTTTGGTAATTCACAAAACATAATTTAAAAAGTTTTAACTTCTTCAGTATTTAACAGCAGACATGAGAGTTTCTTTTCAGAAGCCATTTGAATACAAAAAAAAAAAAAAAAACAGTGGCCGCCAGCGCTGAACACAAAGGCAGACTGGTAAACAGTGGTTAAAATAGCAACACTACAGTCTAAATATCAGGAGAGAAAATCAATAAGCGTTCAGATGTGTGGCTACATGTTGGTGGCAAACAGAGATTTGAGAAACTGTTTGTGAAGTACATACAGAGAGAGAGAGAAAGAGATGTGCATGAAGTGTTATTTTATCGTGGTGATATCAGTGATGAGGCCAACTATTGCAGAGTCTTCAGAGAACTTATGCAAAAATACATTGTAAGCTATAAAAACTCAGTTTCTGTCTGAGTTTCTTGCTGCTGTATTATGAAGTGCTGATCTTTGAAGACAGCAGTTACTATTCTCTTCACTTATTCTTAAAACAGAACACGACGAGGTTGAAAGCACCTAAATGAAGCTTGCAGTTTATCTCAGTTATGTCTCGCTTTGATCAAGCAGCATGTGCTAAATCTATCAGCTGACTTATTTTCATGCAAGCTCTTGCTTAGATAAGATGCGTTGTTATCGCATCTGACATGACTGGTACTCGTTTAGTGCTATTTTTCACCATGTACGACACTCTAACAGAGATCAATAGCAGCCCGTCAGTGTCTGAAATCAACACCAGAGATACAGACTAAATGTTGCTCGTGGTAACCCAGGAGATGTCAGAAAAGATTCTACCAAATATGAGGAGTTTGCCTTTTAAAGTGTGTTTAACATGGTAAACTGTGTTTTTTAACCATAACTGTGATTTTTCAGCTGGACAAGCTAAACAGGCCTGATAAGATGGGGGAGTTTTTTTAGGGTTTCTGAGGAAATATCATCTGTCCTATCACTGTAATTCCCACTGGTATTGATAGATAGGGGATTTTACTATGCAACGATGAGTTGATGTGAGAGTGATTCATGATAATATGTGGGATTTTCACAGTTATGGTGATCAAAATAATTAAAAAATCTTACTCTAAGATGATAAAACATGTTTTGTGTCTAAACGTGTTAAGAGAATACCTAAAAATGAAAAATATCTCACAGAAGAATAAAAAGCATTTCCTCAAAGGTTTAAACGGTAAATGCTGCTCTCAGTTCAGCTCAGGATATCACTGACTGTGTGTGAAATGAAAATCATTGACATCAGTCTGACATCAGTCACTGTCTTTTGTGCAACTGTCTTTTGAACTCAGTGATCAGGGGCCTGTTCTTCATACCTCGCTAAGTAAGTTAGCTGGATTAGATTGTTGACGATTTCGCGTGATCCTGGATCGTTCGGTTCCCCGAAGCTCATCCGGGACTTGCTGTCATAGCAACAGAGCCGTAAGCGTAAACCTGCTCGGGAGCAGG
>NW_005188609.1:12799-15784 GCF_000239375.1 Pundamilia nyererei
GGAGAAAACTCTCCTGAGTTTTTCTGATACACCGGCTACATAGGGGATGACAATGTTGTTGCGTCTGTCCTATCCTGGTGTCGGATCTTTTTTTCTGTGCCTTTTTGCTGACTTTATAAACACCCAATTAGCATAACTTATTTGCTGTTGTCTGTCTGTCCACCTACAGGTACAAAGAAAACATATTCACTCTAAATAGGCTATTTATGCATTTAATCATTCAGGTATTCATTACCATCCTTACCTGTATGAGATAGGTGGAGTGAGACAAGATGAAAATATAAAACAAATATTTTGTGTCTCTGTCTTAGGAAGCAGCCTTACTATGATGTGGATAGCTAACAAATAGAAAGCATCTAGTTCTGCCTTTGGGCCTCATGGAAACAATATAATTGTTACTTATATAAAAAATATGTGTTCAGATTACCCAATGCAATAGTCCTGTTGTTCTAAGACTGTTCTAATTAAAATATGAGCCCGAATTTGTTGAAGGTGATCCAGCTGAAAAACCTTTCCTGAAAACATTTAAAAGCAGGGATACAGTGGCAAGATGTATTTAAAATCTAATGAAATACAGGATTCAGTTGTTGAACACAAGATTTGAGTAACTAATCTCATATATTTAATTGAAAAAAGAGACTAGTTATTGTTTTCTACTATGAAGATGAAGAATGCTTTTTTAAAATTTGCGAACTCTATTCAGAGCAGACTTGCAAACTTGCACAACACCACAGCTGTTTTACTTTGAAAGAATGTGGGAAACAACACAAACAACTGTGTTGAAACATGAAGAATATTAGTCTATAAAATTGGTTTTAGTAAATTGTGTCATTCAAGGTCCCAGTTGGTTATTTCTTTGTAATGTTTGTCAAGAAAGTCTATAAAAAAACTGTATTTGTTTTGAATCAAATTCATTATTAAAAAGTTGGTTTCAGGAGAAGCAACCAAAACACTACAGATATAAAGCGCATACATAACACTTTGTCAAAGGGCTGTAAATTAGATTTTGGTCTAAAATTGTCTTAAAATGATGCCAAGGATAATTCAATAATCTTAATTCAGCTCAGCACTGAAAGATGAATGGAATGATGATGGAAACTATTTCAAACGTGTTATCAATAACAATCTGAGTTTCTCAGACAGCTACAACAAAAAGAAAATATGAAACCCGCATGGACTGTTCTCGTACTTTGGCATGTAACAGCAAGACTAAGGTTTGATAAAGAACTTGAAAAGAAGCCATATGAATACTGTAATCAAGAGAGATTTGCTTAGCTTCAGTAGGTTCCAGCATATTTGGTATTAACTCCTCCAGATATTGAATCTAGGAGGTGGCAGCGAGTTTATAACTAGCTGCCTGAATACAACAAGTGCACTGTAATTACAAGTATACCAAAATAAATACTGAAACTGAAAATAAATAAATACGACTGACAGTAACTTCCAGTTTTGAGTAGGTGGGGTTAAGAGGGAAATTCTAGTATGGCTTCAATCAACAGGACACCGTGAAAAATCACTAAAGTTTCTAAAAAAAAGAAAAAGAAAAAGAGAACTATAATGTGAATGTGTATGACTTGAACACACATTCACATGATAACGATAAAGAACAAGTTAGCAAGTAGCTCACCTGTGTGTTAACGTCTGGGCGGTGCTTCTCTGCTATATAACAGATGGTTTTGTCTTTCTTTTTCATTCACTCCTTTGTCTGAAGCAACAAGCTTTCAGAGCATTTTAAGCTGGTTTTCAATCGAGATTTCAAAAAAACTAAAAGGTAAGCTGCTTGTCTTGTTCTCCTCACATTCTGCTCATACACAGTGATGACATTATTACATTTGTTGGTACTTTTGTGGGTGGTTTGATTGGCTGTTTTCAGCTCATATCAGACAGCACATGTGCCCTGCTTCAAGCTGCAGTTGTGATAAAGCATTGCTTTATTTTTTAGGTAGGCTGCCTCTGACTGTGCTTCACTGAGTTTGTCATATTTGGTGAAAACAAAATTCCAGGTTTGTACCTGCCTTGGACTTTTGTGCTGCACCCATTCAAGCAGGGGCGCATCTAAAGTGTGGGCTGAGAAACCTGTATTTCCTTAAAGTGAATTCAAAAACTGACAATAAAAGACAAAACCTGACATGCAAAGGAAGAAACACTTTTACAGTCACAGTTTTAAACTCTGATGATTTGACCCATAGATTTCTAAAGCTAAGTCTGCAACATCTCACTTTATGACACTTATTGTCTGTAGTGTGTACGTGTTTCTATGTGTCGCTATTCACTACTCTAACAATTTTCACAAGATCCCCAATGCTACTAGCTGACATATGATCCAAGAGTATGACAGGGTTATTCCTATTTCACTCACGTCAACGTAGAACTGTTAAGTTTTCTACAATTTTTTTTTTATTTCACAAGTGGGCTTATTAAAGTATTAGGAACAATATCTTGGTCCAGCTCAGGATATTATGCTATTACAACTTGTCCAAGTCTCCATTTCTTCAATTTTAATTTTGAAAAAAATAAATCAATACAAACAACAGCGTGGACAGGACGTAACGGGGGTGACATCACAATAGTGAAAGTTTGCTCCTTCAACCACACATTAATCTCCCAATTGTTAATAAAATACTAGCAAACTTTAGACAGACGTGTAATGAAATGGCACATTATGAAAATAAAGAAAATCATGAGCAGGAATAGTTCCAGATAAATATAACATGGGCAATCGTGGCTCAAGAGTTGGGAGTTCGCCTTGTAATCGGAAGGTTGCCGGTTCAAGCCCCGGACAGTCTCGGTCGTTGTGTCCTTGGGCAAGACACTTCACCCGTTACCTACTGGTGGTGGTCCCCATAAGGAGAATCATGTGCTAACGGCTGTCTAAATGACTCGGGTAAAGTTTGTAGCATGCGTGCTTGTTGTTTTTGTCTGCTTCCACTTGTCTTTGCACTAGGATGATGTCGGCGTAAATGTGCAGTCATATTTGTTGTGTTC
>NW_005188610.1:0-1499 GCF_000239375.1 Pundamilia nyererei
GTTCTGATACACGTGGACCTTCCTGTTGTTTTTGTTCTTCCACTCCACTTTAGCGTCTTTAGGCAGGTTAACTGTGGTTTTGCAGGGCAGCTGGACAGACTCCACCCCTGAATCCACCTCCACCTTATAATCTGAGAGGGCAACAAAGCAGAACATGAGCTGTAGTGAACGTTACTAATCATCATCTTGTGACACAGAAATTATTTCTGTCCTCAACCTCAATACGGCATTTGAAAAAAAACGATCACAGTATTTTCTAACTAGAACACACTTTGGGTATTATGGTAATTCCACTGCTGTGGGTTTAATCGTGTGTGTTTGACAGGCTCTAATTTTTTAACGTAAATGAACTGTCTTCTGCAACTAAATCACACAGTTACACAGGGTTCTATGCTGGGACTTTTTACTGTATAGATACTTTCCTGAGGAAACATTATTTGAAAACACTGCACCTCCACCTTATAATCTGAGAGGGTTAGTGGACATGGACTGTGCTAATATAATATTAGCGGGTGACTTTAACTGTGTTTTATGCCCAAAAATGGATAAACTTCCCCCACAATCTACTTTGACATAAATTCCAAAGCCCTTTGGCAGATTGTAAATGAGCTCGACCTTGTGGACGTCTGGCGACACTATAATCCATTATCTAAGGAGTACACTTTCCACTCTAACCCTCACTTGTCAGCATCTCGTATAGATTATATTTTTATGTCCAAGTGTATCAGTCAGTTAGTTCAGCAGGTAAATATTGGTCATATAGGTCTCTCTGACCAGGCTCCTGTGGTCCTAACCGTTCAACCCATGAGACATATTGAGCCTCCATGTCTTGGAAGATGAGCACACTGTCTCTTTTGGATGAGATATTTATACATTTCATAACAGAGCAAACAACATTATTTTTAGAAATAAATGATAAAGAGGAGATAGACACGAGAACTTTATGGGGTATAAGGCTTACATGAGAGGGATGATTATTTCATACACAAGTCATGAAAGAAAACAACGATTAACAAGGCAGTTAGAGGTCGAGAATAATATAAAAGAAAGCTGGAGAAACAATATTACGTAACAAAATCAGCTGAAACATTAAGTGAGCTTAATATTGCCAGGACATCTTTGCGTAATTTGATAATGTGAAAGGCTGAAAGAGACGTCCTTCTTGCCAGACAACGGCTTTTTGAATCAGCTAATAAGCCTAACTGCTTTCTGGCTCGTCTTGCAAGGAATACTCCATCAAGTTCTTTTATCACAGCTATTGTGGATGTGAATGGTGAAAGGCAAGTAGCAAACCGTCTTATTAATGAGTGCTTTAGAGAACTCTATACAAATTTATACCAGTCTGAGATGGACCTAACAAGGCTTAACTCGGGCTTTTTCCTAAACGACTTAGTATTCCCTCAGCTCTCTGAAGATCAGGTTAGCCTGCTGGAGTGTCCATGTGGCTGCTGGAGTCACCCACACATTGATGGAGGTGGATAAAGCTATATCTCCACTCC
>NW_005188610.1:2766-4361 GCF_000239375.1 Pundamilia nyererei
ATACCACCTTTTTAAATGGTAACTGTAACGGAATACAGTTACTCATATTTTGTATTTTAAATACGTAACGGCGGTACATGTATTCCGTTACTCCCCAACACTGCTCCCCAATTACATTGAGCAGAGGTACAGCACAAGGTAGTCCATTGTCACCACTATTATTTGCTTTGGCCATTGAGCCTTTGGCCATTAGACAAAATCCAAGTGTTCATGGAGTTAAAATTGGGGATAGACAACATAAAACTCTGCTCTATGCAGACGATATTCTTCTGACACTGACTGACCCTGCTAACTGTCTACCTGTTCTTACTAGGTGTATCAAGGACTTTGGTCTTATATCTGGATACAAGGTAAATGTTGATAAATCTGTTATAATGACTGTGTAGTGGAGGGGACATTGAACCTTTATATGTTAAACCTTTTTACTGGGCACCACCAGGTTTTGTATATTTGAAAGTTAAAGTTACACCAAATGTTGGTCACTTATACAGAGAAAATATTAATGGAATGGTTCAAGATCTTCGAGAGATGCTGAAAAGATGGAAGTCACTTCCGATATTATTTTTGGGAAGAATAAATCTCATTAAGATGGTAATCCTACCGAAAATATTATATCCCACAAGCATGTTGTTTGCCATTTTGACATCAGAAGATATTAAAGTAATTAATAAGGCTATGGTGGATTTCATTAGAGCAGGAAGAAAACCCAAAATTAAATTGGACACACAATTAGCTTGCCATCACCAGTGTGTGAATGTGTGTGTGAATGGTTGGATGACTGTAGTGTAAAGTGCTTTGGAGTCCATAGGGACTAAGTAAAGCGCTATACAAATACAGGCCATTTACCATTTTACAGTTACCGAAAGATCTGGGCGGGTGGGGAGTGCCAAATATAGAAAATTATGTTCTCTCAATAGAAGCGAGGATTCTTTCTTCCTGGATACGTGAACGTTCTGATCTGCCAAGGCTAAATATTGAGGAAGTATTATGTAAACCATCCTCACCTGTTAACTTTCTAGGGAAATGACTTACCTCACATAATAAAGTATAACCCACTGATATATAATGCTATGTGGACATGGGGAAAACTGAGAAAACTTTTAAACAGCAGCCTTCCGTTTAATATTTTGTCAACATTTATAAATAATCCAGACCTTCTGCCGCAAAACATAAGGTCGAGCTTTGTGGGATGGCATAAAGTAGGTGTGAAGAGGTTTTATGACCTCTTTAAACATGGTGAGTTTAAATCATTTGAATCCCTGAAGTCCCAGTATTCTATGTCAAAGACTGAGTTTTATAAGTATTTGCAATTGAGAAATTATGTGTCAAAAAATGCTAAATGATTACAAATCTCAACAGCCTCTTTTCTGTTGCAGATTTCTTCTGGATAAAGGGGAGCATAAACATTTTGTATCAAAGTTTTATTCAGAGATTTATGCCCTAATTGTGCACAAATTAGCATGGTTGAGAAAATCTTGGGGGACGCTGCTTAAATGTGAAATAGATATACAGGCATGGGACAAAATCCTGCTCCTTCCATCTAAAATCTCTGTTTGTAACCGATTTAAAGAACTGCAGTACAAAATCCTGCACAA
>NW_005188610.1:4997-6277 GCF_000239375.1 Pundamilia nyererei
GATGTGAACCAGTCTTGTATTTGTTGGGGGAAAAAAAGTTAAATAAAAGTCTTAAAAAAAGAAAACACTGCATACTTTTTCATTTCAGACGATACAAAGATTTTTTTTCATGTATAATGAAAGATGACAATTAAACTGTAGCCACGCCTTAATGACATAGGCCTAAATGAACTTTAATTTCCTTTTCCCAAATTTATATAAAACGAAGGTTAATGTGCCCTAAAAATCTAAAAAACACAACAAAACATGGTGTCTCAATAGATAGTGACGTTGAATGCATCACCTCGGCCTCCAGTAACACTGTGAAGAACCTTGGAGTCGTCTTTTTAACCAGGATATGACCTTTCTGACACATTTTTGCTGTTCATAAAAGATCATCTAATTGTTGGGGTTTCCTCCAAATTATTGTACGGTTTTAAGTACAATAAAGCATTCTGAGCTCGGCCAGAGGCTGACTTTATCCCTTATGACGTGTCTACTTTTCAAAATAAACATTTACTCAGTTGTAGTCACAGAGAAATGGCACATTCTTGAAAAAGACTTTGACTTGGATGGTTCGCTATAGAAGATTTTCTCAGTATCACTGTTGGCTCTTTGCCTTATAATACAAAAAAACAAAAAAATATTAATGCCACTGTTTTGATTTGGGACTACATAAAAATGAATTGAATTTCATATTTCAATGTAAACCTTGTCACCAAATAAAACATAGCAAAAGTTGTGTGTATGAGGTGATGTTAACAAAAGTTACGTTTTGAAAATGTAAAATAACTGGATAAAACTTTACAGGCAGTTTGACAATTCAGACATTTCTGAATTGTTTTCTGAGTTGTTACTTGCTAAGACCCCGGTTTGAATTATGAGCATGGCCTTCATTTTTTTGTTAGATTCAATTTAATATTTGAAATTATTCTTTAGATTTATTTAAATTTTTACAAATTTTAAAAATCTTCAGCATATTATAATTTCTCTATATTGTTTATTTCAGAGGCCAGACTTTTATCTAGTTTCTCTTCTTTTAAGTGCTCTGCTGTCTTTATGAAGGTGTTTCAAAGTTGTTCTTTGGAGAATGTTTTTCAAGCTAAATGAAAGCGTTAGACCAGTGTTAACTTACCTCTGCCAGTCCTTGATATTTATTATTGAGTGATTTGTATATATTGTGCTTTTTGCTGATTCTGATGCTGATTCTGATTGAGCTTGATAGATGTGCGTGGGTGTGTAACTCTTATCAGCTTTTTTGAGCTATGTTTCATGGGGGCTGGCCTGGGTCTTTGGAAATG
>NW_005188610.1:8755-9930 GCF_000239375.1 Pundamilia nyererei
AATACTAAGGTGTTCTAACTTTCTTATAAAGCAACAAACTATTTCTCCAGGCTAAATGATGATCTTCTAATATTGTGCCATTTCCTCTCCAGCTTATCAGTTATCTGCTTTAAGCTACGTGTTTGAGAATCATACAATAACAAAGCGTCAACTCAGTTCTTATGAGGGTAACACCAGGATCCTGTTTTCGCTTCTCAACAAACGTCTTCAACGCCTTGAGGTTAACCCACCACACTTCTATTCATCTGAAACCCTTAACTCCTTGATGCTGTTCTTCACCACGTACATTAATAACATTCATCAGCAACTCAGTTCGAATGTTGTGTCTATCCCCTCTTCAGAACCTTTTCTCCATTTTGAACCTTTTCCCACCTTTCATGTTCCTAATATATCTGACATTTCTCAGTTCATATATAAATCAAAGCCGGCCACATCTCATCTTGATCCTCTGCCTACAGCACTTGTGAAATATTGGCTCTCTTCCTTACTTCCACTCATCTCTGCCATCATTCACTCTTCACTCACCACAAGAGAAGAACAACAATCATCTCAAGGCGCTTAATATTAAAAGGTAAAGACCCTCCAGCAGAATCAGGCTCTCAGAGTGGTGTAAAACTAGGTGAGCGAAGAATAAACACCAAAGAAAAACCAACTCAATCTCTCCACCTACCCAGTCATTTTTGTCTTTGCTTTTTTTTGCCTTACATTTGACCAATTATTCCCTTTAGTTTGACCCCGGACCTTTGTCCATAGCGCTGACGTTTGACCTATAAGTACAGCAAATATTTGGGTTTATGTCTGACCTTTGACCTGCAGCTGTATATCTATCAGTCTCCTTTCTTCTCTTCCATCACTGATGGAGCAGGTGTAGTTGCCGCTGTCAGTCAGTTGTGGTTTTCTCAGAGTGAGGCTGAAGTTTCCAGTGTTCAGAGCATCAGGCCTCATCGATGTGCGCCCGCTGTAACCCTGGTTTTGCTCTCCAAGATCATCTCCTTCTTTTCGTCGTAGGTGGACAGATTTGTTATAAAGATCTTTGTGAGTCCACATCACGGTGGAGTCATTCTCAGGTATTAAACCTGAGAACTCACAGGGCAGCAGGACAGACTCTGCCCCCTCATTCACCTCCACCACCACAGCCAGGGCATGCTGGGAAACTGAGGACAGGAACAGAAACA
>NW_005188610.1:11232-12854 GCF_000239375.1 Pundamilia nyererei
AGGAAACAAGAGGCATTTACAAAGACGCAGACTTCACACTGTGATGTGGAGACATGACTGACTAGGGAAACAGATGCAACATGAGAATAACTAAACGTGGGACAGAAAACTAGAAACTAGGAACTATAAATATAACACAAGCAGAAATCAATAAAGAGAACCAAACCTATACTAGAGACATGAAACACTTAACAGCACAGGAACAAAACCTAAGGAGGAGGAATTACCAAAATATATCCAGAAACGAATGAAACGAAGCATTTTAGTAATCAAAAAACACAAACATGGAGTCACCGGACTCCGGACCTTGGCAAAAACACTAATTATGTAGATTAGGGCTGTCACAATATCAGATTACCACATGCCCAAATTATCATGATCACAAGAATTCCTGACAATGTTCTTATCTCAATGTCTGTGCAGATTTAAGAAACACAAAAAAGAAAATATTAGTCAAATCAAATGTTAAATGTCTTTTCAGCCTCTCGCTCTTTCTCAAGTGGATAAACCTGTTTCTGTTTTCTGCTGTACTCATGATCTTTCCCCAACACACACACACACACAAAAATGTCCCCCTCTTCCCCTCTACTTGACTGACTGTGATGCATCTGCACAAAAAAAAAAACTTTGTAGAATTGCTTAAAACTAAATAATTTAACCAATAAACAGTTAACAGACTCCAATCCAGTAACTGACTCTTACTCAGGTATCCATGAAACATATTTCCATGGCTGCTGTAAACATTTCCTGCCTGAAATAGGCAGTTTACTCACTTCAAGAAATATATACAGAGTTTCTTACCGAGGAGCAGGAACGGCAGCAAGTTTTTCATCATCCTTCAAAGAAGGACAGCAAACAGAGTCCTGATCACTCCGCTCATAACTGAGTGAATCCACATCTCAAAACTCTGCCATTCCTGCCTCACTGCTAACGAACAGAGAGGATTTCCTGCTGGGCTGTGATCCAGTAAACTGGTTCAACATGCTCAGAGGCTGAACTTGAATTTGATAAACCCTCCAGGGCGTGGGTGCGTGATTCACCGTGGTAAGAGCAGAGCCTCCATTTGGTTTGAGTTTATTGAAAGAACCACATAAGTTTGAAATAATGCCACATATTTGAACTGGATCAATAACAGATAAGAAAGGTTATCAGAACACCATCAGCATCTGAATCCCAACATTAAGGTGGAGGTGAAAGAAACCCTGCTTGTCTCCAGGTGCAGCTGAGTTTGAGAGAAGTGCTCAGGGACCGTCTACAAAGTGCAACACCACAAAAACATGTTGCTGCTTCACTGATATACAGTGGTGTTTCTCCCAGATCACTTTATACTGCACGGCCATCTGGTCCTATCAATCATTCTGCCATAATAAATTAAAATGTGAATTTTTAAACTGTCTTGATGCATGCTCAAACAAACAAGCTTTATTATTTGTCATATACAGTATCGTACAGAGAACGATGTGTAGTGAAATGTTCTTGTGTGTGTGCTGCAGACAAAGCCACACCATTCCAGGGTTTTTTGGTTAGCATGAGGGGTGAAGCCAGGATCCTTACTGGATACTGGGTGGGAATCAAACTTGCAACTCCTGCTTCAAAGATGTGTAGTTTTACCACTGCACTAC
>NW_005188610.1:14712-15768 GCF_000239375.1 Pundamilia nyererei
GTTGTAGGTTATTGTTAAAATTTCCGTAAACAAAGCATTTAAATGGCATTTCAATTCAAAGCAGAGAAACAAAAATAATATTTCTGGCCAAAATCGGGCAGACTTAAAACTAAAGTGCTATTTTAAGTGCTTTAAGTACATTTTAAAAATGATATTGCCTTTAAATAATAATGATTAAAATTTGAACATAAATTGGAGTTTTTCTTCTTAAAAATAACACAGAAACATAAAAGGTTGTGTGACCAACTTCACCTTTAAGTGAGTAACCTTAGCCAACATTATTTTGTACATTAGGCTAAAACAGTGTGATCATTGAACATTTTAGTGCAAAAAATAACAAACCCATCGGACTCACAATACTTCTTCTGAGATTATTGCAGCTCCTATGTGTGCATCAGCATAATCAGCATAACCAGGACATCTAGCATTGTCAAAAGTTCCCTTTTGCTCGGAATGCAAAGTGTCATTAAATGCGTTATTTTCTTTTACGTGTTATATTTTTCAAATGACTTAATCATAATTACCGCTTTAAATTCCCACTCCTAATTATATTATATTATATTAGAAGCTGAATCACAGAGACAGAAATAGAGGACAGAGATGGCCTGTATTTGTATGGCGCTTTTTTAGTCCCTAAGGACCCCAAAGTTGTAAGAAGTGAAAAGATGTTTGTGGAACTTGATTCCAGCTGTCGGTCGGAGTTCTCCTTGTCCTGTTGGCTGTTCGGAGAGAATATTCCATTAGTGGCATGACTGACGAGGAGGACCTTTGCTTCATGTTTGCTGTGAACTCATCAGAACAGCAAGCTGTTAACATCCATGAAACAATAATCAGAGGAAGGAGGAAAAAATACATTTTTCAAACAGTTATTGCCTTTCATGTGTTGTGAAAATTAATAACTGTTATTTGTCCACTGCCATTGTAGCTGCAGCTTCACTCACTGTGATCACCAGCTCCTCTATAAAGCGTGTTCAGGTCCAGGATATGAGTGGCTGTATCGATCCATGGATCAATAGTACTGACAGCAGTGTTGGTATTGGTTGAATATCAGCATGA
>NW_005188611.1:0-6771 GCF_000239375.1 Pundamilia nyererei
ACGTGTTCATGGCAGACAAACATAATTATGAATTCTTGTTTTAGTTCCATTCAGTCACTCAACATCAGGTGTCTGCTTGTCCTGAGCTGTGAGAACTACAGTGAGTTGCTTTCCTCTTTAGCTTAGTATTAATAAACCAGGTCGTAGGTGGGCACCTGCATCAAGGAGTCAAGAAGCATATTTTACTGTTTAATGGTGAAAATAATGGATTGTTGTTCATTTGTTTAATGGAAAGACTGAAAGCGTGGCCTGGTGTTGACTTACACTTATTCAAAGTGATGAAGTACCAACATATACTAAAAGTCACAGCCTGAAACACGTCAACTGCTTTATTATTTCTGGTTTTAAATAAACTGTAAGAGCAATGTGCAACAACAAAGAAAAAATCCCTTAAATAAAACAGTACCTAGTTCATATGTTTTAAGTTCTAACTACTAAATAAAACACAAAAAATATCAGAGAAATGCTTCAGTACTGTAAATTCATAGAGGTAGGTGCAATAAGGGAACATGATTTGTAAATCAGTTGAATAATTAAGTAGAATAATTTGTTCTGAAAACTGTAAAACTGTAAACTCTTTGGTAAAAACAGGAAGAACTACATTTGAAAATGAATGATTGGAATCCAAACATTTGACTTTTGTTTTTCCTCAATACTCCATCCTCCTCTTAACATTTTTGTTTTCCAGCTTTTTTAGAGGGAAAATCATTTATTACATCACTGCAAGAAATCTGATGGCCAACTTTGTTATTAATACTTGTTACTGTCGGTCCACTCAGTCTTTCTTGTGCCGTGGAAGGTCTGTGGTAGTTGCTTAAGTACACAGTGAAGGGCAGATGATGCTGCCGTCTCCCTGTCTGCTGTGTCCTCTCATCTACAGAAGTCTGGACTCGTGAGCGAACGTGCCAAATAAGAACTAGCAAGTATGCATGTACGATCTCTTTACTTGGTACTGAGAGATGCCATCTAAAGGAATCGACTCTGGACTAAAGCAGCGTTTTAACCATTTCATTGTTAGCCCCGCCCCCTAACTCTGATGGGTGAGGTTGACGGATGAAATAAATTCATCATCATCATCACAGTAAACATGGAAAAAAAATAATAATTAATTTTTCCTAAAAATGAATGAGTTGGTTTTAAATGAATTAACATTTTAATTATATATAATATAATAACTCAACATTTTTCTGGTTAGGTTCATTTGGACATCGAGCAGTAATAGGCTTCTTCACCACATCTAAAGGAGAATCACACTTTTGGCATAGAGGGAACCTTAACAGGTCTCCTGGCACTGCCATTTCTTGCCATTAAGTAATCTTTGCCATCACTGTTATTTTCTTTAACATTTTTAGTTCTGAGCGAGCTCTCAGTAGCTTAGGCAACTCATTTTTCTTATTTTGAAGTTTAACATTTTCTTCTTGTCTCTGTTTTAACGCTGCACTAAGCTCACTGACAGGAGGAGGATTCTTGGACCTTTGGCTCAGTTTCTACTTGCTTTGCAACCTCATCCACTCTCCTTTCAAGCTTAGATGCCTCGCTCTGTTTTGTAGTCTGTATTGGAACAGGCTCATCATCATAGGAGGGTACATCAAAAATGGAGTGGGCATGTACAGCTGCTTTTGTAGAATGTTACGCAGAGAGGTGTCGTGAGGGAAACATCAGAACTGGTATGGCTGGAGGGCTAGGCACCAGCGCAGTATGCTCGCATTTTGATGTTGCTTGGAGTGCATCCACACCAGGGGTCTGTGATCTGTCTGAAGAATAAATTCTCTTCCAAGGAAATAATATTTCAACGAATCAATTGCCCACTTGATTGCCAGTCCTTTTTCTACTGTTGAATATTTTTGTCTCCCTGTCAAACAGCTTTTTACTTAAGAAAAGCTTCACCAGCTTCTCCCTGAGCCAGTACTGCTCCAAGTCCAACATTAGAGGCATTTACCAACAAATGGTTTGGAAAAATCAGGGCTTTGCAAAACAGGGGCTTCAGAAATCTGCCTTTTTAAAGATTGGAAGGCATGTTCACAGTCATCATTCCACATCACTTTAGAAGTGTTTTCTCATGAGATCTGTAAGAGGGGCTGCCAAGGTTGAGAAATGGGGAATAAACCTCCGAATAAACCTCTGTGCTTTTGCAGCGTTTTTCTTTTTGCAAGTGTTTTCTGAAGTTGCAGTCCGTTTGGCCTCTCAGGGCCACCGTAGAATACTCATAATACACAGTAAAGATTGGACAGCTACTGTGTGTGTGCGTGCCCATTCTTTTTCTCTGCCACTAGATGGTGATGATGTTCATACTTTGTGACTTTTGACTTGTTTCACAAACCAAAGCCAATTTCAGGAGTCATTCCAATTTCTTCAGTTCAGGAGGCTCATGAGACAGTGAAAGGAACCAAACACTTAATATAACAGGTTCATTCCAGCTTCTAGGCAGTTTTGGCAATAAAATGCTTGTATTCTGCTAATGTTTGCTGATCGTTCCTTAAAGGTCCCACAACAGCACACGATCCTTCATTTTCTAAAGAATATGTAAAACACAATCTAAAAATGGAACTATGTTTACTGTCTCAGCTGCTTTCTAACACTTTCAAACAGCAAGACTTGGTTCACTGCATTTTTGTCTTTAAGAGAAAACATTTAGGGAATAGTGCTGTGTTGACTCGCTCTTGAACACACTATAAACCATCCACTTTCCAAGAATAGCTCAATTTGATCATTTTTCTGCACGAGTCGATAATCTGAAGCACTCATACCTCATATGGACAGATATAACTGAAAAGTTAACCCACAGGAACCTATGCCATCAACAAAATTATACCATAGCATAAAATAGAAAGAAAAAAACACAGCCTCATATCTTGATATTGCCTGTTCTATCAGATCCAAGACGGGTGCACTATGAAGAAAAAAAATATGTATTGATGGGGATAGTTTTAGTGTCAGATGAAAGCGATACAGTCCAAAGCTTCTGCTTTAACATAATAAATAATACATCTACCCATCATCACACACTCATCACCAAAAGGAAATGACTGTGATTAGACTGGATGTGACTTGAATGAAAACTGTGTTGCTTGTTCCATTCTGGTAGATGCAGCGTTTTTTTGTTTGTTTGAGAACAGCAAAATACAAATACAGTATAATTTTACAAGTGCGAGAGTTTCCAGCGTTTCAGATACATATATAAAAAAAGAGAGACATCAGAGGCAGCGTAAAGCTCCACCCACCCGGTGCTGTCTTATTAACGAATCGAGCACACCCGCAAGTCTTCCTGTTTCGGGGAAGTCGCTGTGTGGGCCGAAGCGCTTCGTGTTTGCAGAATATTCTCCACGTATTTACAAGACAGGACTCCAGTGAAGCGACACAGCTCTTACAGCCTGTTCTTAGCGGTAAGTTCCCAGTGTGCGTTTGTTTAAGCAGCTCAACAGCTCACTGACATGACAACTTTAACATGTATGACAACAATCTGGGTGCTGTCACGTGAAGTTGTACGAGCTGTGTTTCTGTTATAAAATGAAATAGATCCATGTGGTGATGAGACATTTGTGCTGTTTTTAAACTCCGACCACAGGAAAGTGAAAGTCATGGTTGGAGGGGCGTGACACTGGTCGCACTGTCAGCCGTATCCATAAGAATAATAGTGATCATCACTATCACCACCATCACCAGCACTATGTCCAATCTAGTACCTATCTAGCAGTCTAGCATTATCAGGGACTACAACATCTAGTCCTTTTACTGAATCAGAATTACTACTAACGAGACTAATCCATCGATCCGTCCATCTCTTCTCTCTAGCGTATCCAATTCAGGTTATGACACCTCGCAGGTTTGTCGCAGGGCTGCAGATAATCACTGACACTGACTAACCTAACCCCACTAACTGGTTGTCTTCTTGTGGGACGAAGCTGTTGAGAACCCACGCAGACAGGAGAGAATGCAAACTCAATCACAAGGGCCCTGGCCAGATGGTGGATTCAAACCTAGGACATTCTTCCTGTGAGGATAGTAGTAATAATAGTAATAATATTATTATATGAATAGTAAAGATAACCACATTCATTGATGTGATTACATTATCTGATGAGTTTCACAGGCAAGATTGTACAGCAGCTATAAAAGTGTTTGCATCACCATTTCCTTAAATGTTTTTGTTTCACAGGTGCGATGATGAACTGTTGTGGTCTGCTAACATTCGAGAAAGAACCAGGTACTGATAGAAAATAAAGAGACTATGTTCACCAGAACCTCACTTCATTATTAAAATCTTCATGTATGCTTATTTCTTATAACAGTTTCATGTGGCTAAAATGTAACATTTTTCACTAGAATATATGGGCTGTGTTTGTATCACAATTCTGTTTGTCTGTCAGTTCCTCTAAAGAGCATTGAGGTGGAGCTGGAGGTGAGGGACCATGTGGCTACAGTGGTCTCCACTCTGAACTACGAGAACAAGGAGGACAAACCATTAGAGGCTGTTTTTGTCTTCCCTCTGCCTGGAGATGCTGCTGTCTGTCATTTCAGCGCTCAGATTGGACAGACACAGATTGTAGCTGAGGTGAAGGAGAAACAGAAGGTGAGCTGGACAGTAAATATAACCTGATTATAAGTGAGCTTCAAAATAAACGCAGTGAATGTCACTGACATGTGTCACCTGTGCTTCAGGCTCGTGAGGAGTATGATGATGCTCTGAGCTCCGGTCAGCAGGCCTTCCTATTGGAGGAGAGTGATCAGAGTCCAGATATATTCTCTCTGAGTGTGGGCAGTCTGCCTCCAGGAGAGAGCGCCTCCATCAGGTTGGAGTACGTCACTGAGCTGGCTGTGCAGGCTGATGATGGTCTGAGGTTCTGTCTGCCTGCTGTGCTCAACCCTCGATACCAACCTCAGGGTAGGACAACTTCAGAATACTTGGACCAGAAATGCTTCAATGACACTCTTGAAAACGAAAAACCACAACACCAACGAGTCATGGCAGATGGTTGAAACTGGTTCTGTTGGAGGTTTTCTGTTGAAAGTCCGTTTTTCATTCTCACTGTTGCCAAATTATTGCTCATATTGGGTCATGTTGGGGTTTCTCTGTATTATTGAAGCATTTAGAGTATAAAGCACAGGTAACTGTTTTGAGGTTCTTAGTAACGTAAAGGATTTCAGTGTAAGCAGCCTCATTAATTACAGCATATTTTACCTGATGTTGTGTGCAGGTAGCGAAGGTGCAGGTGTCCAGGTGACTTCTGTTCCAGCCTCTCTGGTGCCCTACAGTCTGTCTTTTTCTGCTCGAGTGTCCTCTCCTCGTCCAGTCTCTAAAGTAGAGTCCAACTGCTCCCTGGACCCTCTGCAGTACCTCAACACCGATCAAACCCAGGCCACGGTAGGTAGAGTGCTGATGTGTCTGCTGCGTGTGGTTGTTACTTGTTACTGAGGAATAAGTATGAATGTGTTTGTGGTGTGCAGGTCAAGCTGGCTGCAGGACACAAGTTTGACAGAGATGTTGAACTGCTGATTTATTACAAAGACGCCCACCAGCCCACTGCTGTGGTGGAGGCAGGACAGGCCTCTGCTGAGCCGGGTGAGTAACATTAGTGTTGTTATTAGCTTTTTAGTAAAAAATATCATTATTTTATTCTTCAGCTCAAGAGTTATCGTTGTGATCAGAAATTTACACTTGTTGTGGGTATGAGTGGATTTATTGTCCAGCATAGATCTTTAATGAATTTGAAAAATAAGAATTGTTAAGCTTGCATAAGTGTGAATGTATTTTGGATTTTCTCTAATTCATACATGGTTCAAAGTTTACAGTGGTCTAAAAAAGTGTTTGCCCTCTTCCTGATTTCCCTTTTTAGATTTTTTAGATTGTCACACTTTCAGGTCATCAAACTAATTGAAATATTAGACAAAGACAACAGAAGTAAACAAAAAATATAGTTTCTAAATGAACGTGTTTTATATGAAAGGGAAAAAACCCAAACCTACATCGCCCTGTGTGATAAAGTGATTGACTGACTTTTTAAGGTCATGTCACGGCATCTCAATCAGATTTAGGTCAGGACTTTAACTAAGCCACTCCAAAGTCTTAATTTTTCTTTCCCTTAAGCCATTTACAGGTGGACTTGCTGTTGTGTTTTGGATCATTGTCCAGTTTGAGGTCATGAACAGATGTCCAGACGTTCTCCTTCAGGATGTTTTAGTAGAATTCGTGGTTCCATTTACCACAGTGAGGCTTTGTGTTGTTTTTTGTCAGCAGCGGTTTTCTCCTTGAACTTTCCTGTGAATGCCATTTTAACCATTTTTTTTTTTTTTAATTGTTGAATCATGAACTCTGACCTTAACTGAGACATGAGACGACTATGAATTCAGGAAGGGGACAAACACTCTTTCATACCACTGTACATACAGCTTAAGTACATACAATCACTAAAATATTTTACTGAGTGGTGCTTAAAGTTCTGCGATTTCTTTAAACTTGACAAAGCCACAAAGTTTCTGGGAGAATGTCCTGTGGATAGATGAGACAAAAATTGAACTTTGTGCCAAGGCACATCAACGCTATGTTCACCGACGGAAAAATGAAGCGTATCAAGAAGAGAACACTGTCCCAACTGTGAAAGATGGGGGAGGCTCGGTTATGTTCTGGGGCTGCTTTGCTGCCTCTGGCACAGGGTGTCTTGAATCTGTGCAGGGTACAATGATATCTCAAGACTATCAATGGATTCTAGGGAGAAATGTGCTGGCCAGTGTCAGAAAGCTTGGTCTCAGTCGCAGGTCATGGGTCTTACAACA
>NW_005188611.1:6890-9558 GCF_000239375.1 Pundamilia nyererei
TGGAAAAGGCGCCCTTCAAACCAGAAACAACTGGAGCCGTTTGCTGATGAGGAGTGGGCCAAAATACCTGCTGAGAGGTGCAGAAGTCTCACTGACAGTTCCAGGAATCGTTTGATTGCAGTGATTGCCTCAAAAGGTTGTTCAACAAAATCTTAAGTTGTGGGCACCATCATTTTTGTAATTAATTCAGCTGAAGCATGGTTGAAAAGCAATGTCTGACTTTCATTGGTTAGGATTTATAGAATTTTTATTTATTATTACTTTTGTCAGATAAAAGTTATTTCTGTGACCATTGTGAGTTTTTTCTTTCATTGACCAAAGGGTACCAACAATTTTGTTCACGTCTGTAGTTACTCTTTCTCATCAAGTTATTTGTTACGTCACCACTCATTGGCCTGACCAATAATCATAACAATGGGGAAAAATCAAAGAAAGTCAGTGAAAATCTAAGGAGGAGAATTTTAGATTTGCATAAATGAAACACCTGCAAATTCTAGGTTCAAACAACTGCATGTAAAGTTTTTTTGGATGTGTCACCACTTTAATAAGTTCGAAGAAAGACCCAAACTCTTAATTTTAAGAAATTGGTTGAGATCTTCAGGAACAAGTATCACTAATTCTCAATTGTAACATAAACTGGGGGTGGGCGATATAAACGATATATGATAGAAACGATATAAATTTGGCCAATGATAGAGATTTTGACTATATCGCTCTATCAAGATGGCACATGTTGATGATGTCATCAAGCTGCGCCTGTTTTGGTCGAAACTATCGCAGCGGCTACAACCATTATCATCTACAAATTATGCCGGGCGACAGTCATAGCAAAGAGATGAAGCACTTTTTAAATATGGGGAAAGACAAAAACTGCGCTTCCTCCACTTCCGTAACATTGATTCATTAATGTTGAATTCTCTCACAGCTGTTCTGTTCCCATGTTGTTGCAGTATATTAATAACTAACCTCGTATTGTGGATGAATAATCTCAGTTGTTCTCCTGACTGAAGTTTGGCCCGTGTATAGCATCCTGCTATGCGATTGCATTTGTCCCTAACCACCAGAATCCCTCACGTTAACTTTTATCCAGTGGATAAAAAGTTGGCCATCCTCCAGCTTCACTGTGCTAATGTTATGCTAACATAGCTGTGTCTCTAGCAATCACGTAGCACAACATTATATACAAGGTAGTCCAACTTCAGTAACCCTACAAACGCCACTGATGTTTAGTTTTCTGTCTTCATTTATGTTGGAAGTGGTAGCAGAGCTGTACTTTCTAATTAGTTTCAAAAATCTCTCAGTCATAACATGGTATGTCATGTTTAGGTAGAAACTAGTGAGCTAACTTCCTGCTAACTTCTAACTCCGTTAAATTTAATAACTTCTGTTTTCATGGATGCTTGGATGTTAAACTTAATTGTTACACCCAATAAAGCAACAACGCTGTTGATTTAATTAAAGATGAAAGAATTTAGACCGTTTTTAACTCTTAGTATTCGTTTGACTTTGGGACCTGAAGGGACGGAGTTTTGGACCCAGATTACTCCGCGAAGCTCCTCACTAATGCATAATGCTCTGACAATCCATCAAGCAGTGCTGTTTACCAAAGTTGTACTAAAACTTTTTTTAACAGATTTCTGTACGCCAAAATCGGTCGAGGTCAGTAAGCACAACCAGAATTCATACATAAGGCACACTCTCGATTTTTGAGAAAATTAAAGGATTTTAAGTGTTCATTATACTGTAGAAAATACGTAATACAGAAGAAAATAATATATCATGATATATATTGTTACCGCACAAATTACTGCTTCAAATTATATCGCGATATGAATTTCAGGCCATATCGCCCAGCCCTAACATAAACTTTACATTTCTGGAACAAAAATAAAGCCCCTTACATTTGACTTAAATTTGCAGGAGTGAAGGAGAGGCTTTCAAATATAAGAACAATGTACCAGCTGTCAAGCACTGTGGTGGTAACATCATGCTTAAACTGGTCATATCTGAGCCTGTTTGCATAATTTTGACCATGTGTGAATTAGAAAGTCAAAAATAATGTCACCAAAGATGACTGCATTCTCATTTCACCCCCCCCAGAGAAGTCAAAAGCCAAATGACAATCATTTACATGATAAGTGAATATAAACCACAACTACAAACATGTTGGTGTCATGTGAAGGCTGTGTGCAGGCAAGATAGGAGGAATGATGGACCCAAAAGTTCAGACTTTAAAAACAAAGATTTATTACTAAATGACAAAAACAGAAAATTGGCTAAACTGGGAATACAGAAACTAAACTGGCAGGCAGACGGACGGAACACACAGCATGGGATAATTGAGAAGACACAGGGCTTGAATACACAGAGCGGGCAATCAGGGAATGGAAGACAGGAGGGAGAGACACAGCTGGGACAAAACCAGACACATTAACATAAGACACGGACCTTCAAAGTAAAACAGGAAACCCTGACTGAACTTACAGACACAGACTACCAAGCTGACACTGCAACAGAGGGAACACATAGATGTGGGCAGACACAGACTGGACACAGAACAGAGGGAGTCTGGAACCAAAGCTTAAGACTATAAAATCACAAACCAAGATGAACTTGAGGAATAGAAATGTAAAACAGAAACCAAAACCCTCACAGTCGTAAACCAAGA
>NW_005188611.1:9914-11519 GCF_000239375.1 Pundamilia nyererei
TTCCTCTCACACAGTGGCCTCACCATCTTCTCCCTCTTCCCTGAAGGACACTCTGCTGCTCCTGTTGAAGAGTTTACCAATGGGCTGCTATTTCAACATTTACAGTTTTGGATCCAGATATGAACACATCTTTTCGTGAGTGATTCAGTCCATAAAACTGTGCTTCAATGATGTCACTTGTGTGTAAAGTGTGTAATAAGATATCTGCTCTAGTTACACCAGATAATGCGTTTCTAGAATACTTACAGCTCATTTAGGTAAGCTGCTGTTATGTTATGGTTCTAAAAGGCAGTTTTGAAAGTGTATGAGTGAAACTCATTAAATTACAATGTAGAATTTAGCAGTGCTAAACAGCCATCAATCACTTATTGTCAAGGTTTGCTGTGTGGGAGGTAGTGGTTGGACCCAAACGCAGGACTCTAAGATGGAGTATTTAACTTGAAGGCAGCAGCTTTTATTCGCTGGCAAAAGCAAACTAAGAAACACAATATATGAGCACTAGAAATAAAACAAAAGCTCAAACTAGGAAGAATGACCTAAACTGGGAGTGCACGACATAACAAACATGACACGCAGCTAATGCGGAGGAAACGACAACTAACAGAGAAAAATACAGGGCTTATATACACCGGGGAGTAACGAGGGAACGGGAAAACGGGAGGGAAGCACAGCTGGGGCTAATCCGACATAACAAGGCACAGGAAGCAAAGCAGGATACACTGACATGGAGCATGGAGACAAGGTGATTAGACATGCGACTGGGGACTAGGACAGGCACAGAGAAAACACGGGGGCAGAGACTAAACACAGACCGAGAAACATACAAAGGGAGGAAGAACTAAGATCACTAAGCACAAACGAAAGATAACTGAAACCAGGAATAACAATCAAAGAATATTAAACCAAGAACTGAAACACAAACACTGGGTCAGAGAGCCAGTACTGTGACACTTATGTGTATCTCATGGCAGTAAGAGTGTGGAGTACAGCCAGAAGACCATGGAGGAGGCTCTGAAGAAAGTTAAGGAGATGGAGGCTGATCTTGGAGGAACAGAGATCCTGGAGCCCCTCAAACATATTTACAGCCAACCCTGCATTCAAAATCAGCCCAGACAGGTAACTAACACACACACACACACACACACACACACACACACACACACACACACACAGTGTATGACTTTATATTAATTAACTGATAGGTAAATTAAATAACACTGATTATGTATTCACCATGATATCTGCAGCCATTGTTGGGTGTTCCTGGTCTGCCACAAAGCAAATATGGGTGAAATATGGTCTCCAAATTTTACAGATCTCAATCCAATTGAGCATTTGTGGGACAAACAAGTCCAATCCACAGAGGCGCAACCTTCCAACTTACAGGACTTAAAGGATCTTAAAGATATCACGCCACCTTCATGGATCTAGTGCACTCAATGCCTTGATGGGTCAGGGCTATTTTGGTAGCAAAAGAGGGACCAGCACAACATTAGGCACGTGGTCATAATGTCATGTCTGACTGGTTTAATAGTTTAATTATTTATATAGCACATTTAATTACAACAGGAGCGTTGACCAAAGTGCTGTACAAGAATACAACAT